>NW_024755314.1:0-19601 GCF_018991925.1 Homarus americanus
ATCGATGTACTTCGTTCAGTTACGTATTGCTTGGCTGCCCTGTATGGCAGTGTGAAAGTGACGTTACCCACATGGATCTGACCGACGTATATGTGTATGTGTGCGTGTGTGTATGTATATGTACATGTACATACATATGTGTATGTATATATGTATATGTATGTATATGTGTGTGTGTGTGTGTGTTTTACATATATGTATATGTACTGTCAATGAATATGATGCATCTCTTTGTGTACGAACCTCTGTCCTGCATGGCAGTGAACAGTGACATTATATGAATCTGACCTCTATACATTTATAGTTGTTAATGAATATGATGTATTTCTTTGTGTATGAACCTCTGTCCTGCGTGGCAGTGAAGTAATACCACCCTCAGTGTCAAGACCTGACTGAATTACTCAGAATAGGCAAACTGTACTACAAGCTCTGCATCAATTTGTTAAACTTAAAAAACTTGTGCCCCACACTCCTCCCTCCATGGGACACTCACGGTCGGAGGAGGAATGAGATACCGCAGACACTTCTGTGTTGCTTCACAAGAGGTGTTGGTGTTCAGTCGTCCCGACTCACGTGGTGCAGATTTCGGGAGGCGATGTAGGGTGTGGGGGGTGGAGTGAAGGGGCGAGGTGAGGGATGTAGGGTGTGGGGGGGTGGGTGAGTGAGTGAAGGGCGGGGTGAGGATGGGGGTGTGGGGAGGGGGGTTGAGTGAAGGGCTGAGCATCTCGACTCAGTAATTAATAATAATAACAATAATAATAAACGGTTTATTAATAGAGTTGCCGGTGGCTGAAAAATATACAAACTTACATTTGATTTAGACACAATGATATAATATGCATTGAATACATTTACAGGGCTGTACAGTACATAAATCAGGAGTTGTTTATTATTTTAACAATAGATGGGATAGTGCTGTTCTTATATCTATCGATGCGGGCTCTTATGGGCTGTATTTTGTTGTAGTTGGCGAACTGCGCTGAGTTGGGTGGGGGGCTGCAGGTGGCAGGAGGTGGCGATGACGAGGGTGTGCAGTGCAGTCCCTACCCAGAAGCCTTTCAGTGCTTGGTGGTGGGGTCACTGAGGGATGTGTTCCAGGGTGGAGAGAGCATTGGGTGTAGCAGGTATTCTGCGCCGAGCATGATTCTGCAGGCCCTTTTCTGTACCTTCTCTGGCTGAGCGTTGTTGGTGTATAGATATGTAAATACCAAGATATGTGGACACCCTGATGGCAAGACTCTGTTACCATTCATGTACCATTTATTCACATGTCGTATTTACTATATATTATTATAGCATGTCTGATATCTATACTTAGTGTCTAATGCTTGTGTCTACTTACTATGTCCCGATGTAATATGTCTGTACCGCGCTAGTCAAGTAACTAGAAGATCTCATTTATTGTCCTAGTAATGTCTACAACTCTCCTGCCTAGCTAGGTAACTTCTCTCAGATCGGCTCAGGCCTGGTTACGACAGGAGTCCTTTGTGTGCTCCTGCTTTTTGTACCTGTTGGTTATCCTGCCAAGTCTTGTACTACTTATGGAATATATTCTACTGCTCGTGCTCTGGAGTTTGAAGAACCTTGTCCAGGTTGCATCCCAACAGTTGAGTGGAGTTGAGTTGACGCACAGTAGGCAAAATTACAAAATACTTGAAGTTCTGTTTTTTTTTTTCCTCTCTGACAAACAGTGTAATAATAATAATAATAATAATAATAATAATAATAATAATTAACTGTTCATTGAAAAGTTCGGCAGCTCAAAGAGGCTGAAATATACGTTGGACATACATGACCTTAGCTCCAAAACATGTGGGAGGGAGGGGGTTAACAGAAGCTTTTATTAGAAAGGAAAGACATACTGTGAATACAGATTAATGTTTACAGTGGAGTCGTCAAGGTCACATGTGCTGAGGTGTTGAACAGCAGCCACATGGTGTAATGCTCCCTCACAGATTGTCTTATGAAGGACCTCACATGATGCTGTGCAGCAACTCTTCACTTCGTGGTGTTGTAGTGTCATGGGGGCACCTCGTGGCCTGGTGTCATAGGACCTCTCCAGTGGTGTACAATCAGGTGTGGTCCCAGGAGCGAACTCGTAACAATAGTTTTAAATTAGACAAATTTAGATTTAGAAGTTGCGAAATAGGTAAACATTGGTTTGGAAATAGGTAGTGGACGAAGTGGAACAAATTACCAAACATCATCGTGTAACTCAAACACGCTGGATAGCTTCAAACATAGGTTGGATGGATATATGAGCGATAGGGTTTGGGTGTAAACAGGACTTTGCCAGTATGAGCAGAGGCAGCAGTTTCTCTCTCTTATGTTCTTATGTTCTTAAGTATCGTGGACGGATTAACACATCGCTGCTTGTTGTTGGGCTCATGGGTAGTTATCACTGGGTACCTGTGTGTGTGTGTGTGTGTGTGTGTGTGTGGGCGTGATGTATGTGTGCATATGGCTTTTACACAGAGTTGTATATCCATTGTAACTCAAATAAAGACTGAGGGGGAAGAGGGCAGGAGAGGAGGACAAGGAGAAAGGGGATATGAGGGAGGAGAAGGAGAAGAGAGGAGTAGAAAGATGGACAAATATATCAAAACAACTCCAGAATAAAGGTTGAGAAGAAGAAAGTACGTAAGAGGACAAATACCAATCTTAATCCAGAACTCCACAACCAAGGCTCAAGACTTCAATACAACCATACACTAGCTGTCCAATCCTCACTACAACAAGGGGAGGAAAGCATTCTAGGCAACTATCTGTATTATGCATGACGCCAATCTACAAAAATGAGGTTGATTGGGAGGGAGAAATGAGAGTCACTCGTATACATCTCTCTCACTCGGGTTTGATTGCGACATACGATCGTGTTTTGTCAACTTTTTAAAATTCACCTACAGCGTTCTGACCCATGTTGTCGTGTGTGGGGAGGTTAGTTGTGTGTTGTACGTGTGTGTGGGGTGATTTCTGTGTGGGGTGTGTGTGTGTGTGTGTGTGTGTGTGTGTGTTTTCCTATAAACTGTTGCTCGCTGTTTTAACTATGATTGCCATGGTATATATCTGCTCTGACTATGGTTGCCATGGGTATATATGCCTGCTCTGACTATAGTTGCCATGGGTATATATGCCTTTGACTATGGTTGTATGGTATATATGCCTGCTCTGACTATGGTTGCCATGGGTATATATGTGTCTGACTATGGTTGCCATGGTATATATGCCTGCTCTGACATAGTTTGCCATGGGTATATATGCCTGCTCTGACTATGGTTGCCATGGTATATATGCCCTCTGACTATGGTTTGCCATGGGACGCCAATTCTAGAACTAAAGTTGCCATGGATATATGTATAAACTCTGAGGTTGCGGGGGTTTCTATGTTGTTTGTTGACAGTGTGACCATGGCAACGCCCCAGATCTAAGTACAGATGGTGTACCTGTCACCTGTCAAAACACCCCCACCTGTTTATCCTCAAATCTCTCCGTCTGCTTGGCTTCTATCTCTTTGTTGGTTACTGTCTTTACCTGTCTGTCTTCGTGTCTGTTTTATATGTTCATCTCTCAGCGTCAAATTACCGGCCAATCAGTTTGACGTCAGTAGTGAAATTTCTCGAATCAATTTTTGGCAAATAGCATCCGATCGCATTTAGAAAACAAATTAATCTACGACTCTCAACATGGGTTTAAAGGGAAATCTTGTCTAACAAATCTGCTGACGTTTTTTGGAAAGTCTTCGGGTAATAGATAATGACGAAAATTTACGATGTTATTTACTTAGACTTTAGCAAAGCATTTGACAGAGTACCGCATCAGAGGCTGAGAAAAGTTAAGGCACACTAGTATCGAGGAAAGTTTTAAATTGATTAAAATCATGGCTCAAACTAAATTTGCAGTCCGTAGAAAGACGAAGGTGCGGGGAGATATGATAGAAGTATTTAAGTGAGTGAAAGGAATCAATAAAGGGATATAGATAAAGTTCTTATAATATCCGAGCAGGATAGGACTCGTAACGGATTCAAGTTGGATAAGTTTAGATTTAGGAGGAAATAGGAAGGAACTGGTTCACAAATAGGGTGGTGGACAGATGGAACAAGCTTAGGAACTTTGTAGTAAGTAGTGGAATGCTGGAAAGTTTAAGAGGCTAGATGGATTCATGGATGATAGAGTGGTAGTAACTCTCGACAGGAGCTGCCATGCACAGGCCAACCGGCCTATTGCAGACTCATTATTTTCTTATGCTCTCTCTCTCTCTCTCTCTCTCTCTCTCTCTCTCTCTCTCTCTCTCTCTCTCTCTCTCTCTCCTCTCTCTCCATACTGAGCACAGGTTAATGTTGTGTACTGTACGTTGTTATTAGTAGTAAATATAGCATGAAGAGGATACGTGCCTTGAATATTTTTTTGTTTATTGATAGTATATAAAAAAGAATGGATTTGTGGATAAAGGATGAAACAAAAGGCAACGATTTGGTTTCTCTTTCTTTCTTCTCATTATCTCTATCTATCTAACTTTCTCTTTTATTTGCCTCCTCCTCTATCTCTCTTCTCTATCTCTCTTAACCACGACACATCTCCCCTATCTTTGTCTCTGGGTCTCTCATCCACCCTCATCTCTCTCTCTCTCTCTCTCTCTCTCTCTCTCTCTCTCTCTCTCTCTCTCTCTCTCTCTCTCTCTCTCCTCTCTCTCTCTCTCTCATAACCTCGACCGTCCTATATCTCTATGTCAACCACGTCGCCCCTCAACTGCTATTAACGTGTTTATTTTGTTTACAGGTAAGCAACAGTGATGACCCCGACAGGCAGACAGTGTGGGTCAGTACCTGGCAGTGGGTCTCAGGTAACGCAGTAAGTTAAACACTGTTGTTTTAGGAGTGGCTATGGTTGTTAATTGTTAAACAAAAGGTTATTTAACAGTTTGAGAATGGTTGAATATTACGGACCCTTTTGAGCGGAAGTGACTACAGAGGTAGCGGTAATTTAGTTCACCTGAAGATTAACCAATAATGCTACCTAGGGAGTTAGGCTAGCTTAGGTTGGTTAAGCTAGATTAGGTTTGATTAAGTTAGAATAAGTTAGGTTAAGTTAGAATTGGTTTTGGATTAGTTAAGTTAGGTTAGACTAGTTTAGGTTGGTTAACCTTTAAATGATCATATTTTATATACATATATATGTGTGTGTGTGTGTGTTGTGACCTGTGGTGTAATGGTCAGCATTCTCGTCGCGCAAGCGAACAGACCCTGGTTCGATCCCGGGCAGGGTGAAACTATGGTCAGGTTTCTTTACGCCATTTGCTCTGTCTGCCCAACAGTAATTGGGACCTGGATGTTAATCGGTTTGAATCGTGCTCCGGGGTAATGGTTAGCCAGTGCAGTTAGCGACTTGTCGGTCTTCTCGGACTATTCCTTGACACTGGGTCATGCAGCTCGTTAACTAGGGGTGTGTGGTTATGTGTTGGCGACAGCTTCTACACTTAAACAAATTCACGCCTAGGTGGCCCTTGGGCAGCCAGCCTCGTTACACGAGGACAACCATTATTATTATTATTATTATTATTATTATTATTATTATTATTATTATTATTATTATTATTATTATTATTATTATTATTATTATTATTATTATTATTATTATTATTATTATTATTATTATTATTATTATTATTGTGTGTTGGTATACACCCTATGAATATCTTTAAGGGACAGGTTATTTGCTGTTGAGAGGGGCCACACAAGGGCACACACAGGCCTCACAGAGCTACAGGGCCACTTCCTGTTGACGGAGACCCTCAGTACCTAAAGAATGTAACTCCTGCGGCCTGTGTGTGTGTGTGTGTGTGTGTGTGTGTTTATTTTTAGCTGGCCAGATAAATGGTTTGCATCTGTGAAAGAAAGTATATTTCTGTGTCCTAATAATAGAGATAGATAAACTGGAGAGAGAAAGAGGGGGGAGGAAATTCAGTCCACATATCTTGTACGCTTCGCCCCAAATTATGAACAGATAAATTTATACTGTATCTGTTTCACAGTGTTAGTAATTAGGTGAAATAAGTCAGGGTGCTTAAGTTCAGATGATCCGATGGTTCTTTTATGATCATACTGTCTATATCCTGTGGTGACGTGTTGGGTGAGGACGATGTTGTCTCTATATCCTGTTTACTGTATCCACATGCAAGGCCCGTCTACCTACAGTACCTGGGGTGTTGTCAAGACATTATGTGTCTCCTTGCATCTCTTCCTGGTAGTCCAGATGTTTATGGTGGTGATGGTGAGCGGCGGAGGATCTGTTTGTGGTGATGGTAGTGGCGGAGGATCTGTTTGTTGTTGTGATGGTGAGCGGCGGAGGATCTGTTTGTGGTGATGGTGAGCGGTGGAGGTTCTGTTTGTGGTGATGGTGAGCGGCGGAGGATCTGTTTGTTGTGATGGTGAGTGGCGGAGGATCTGTTTGTTGTGATGGTGAGCGGCGGAGGATCTGTTTGTTGTGATGGTGAGCGGCGGAGGATCTGTTTGTGGTGATGGTGAGCGGCGGAGGATCTGTTTGTTGTGATGGTGAGCGGCGGAGGATCTGTTTGTGGTGATGGTGAGAGTGGAGGATCTGTTTGTGGTGATGGTGAGCGGTGGAGGATCTGTTTGTGGTGATGTGGTGAGCGGCGGAGGATCTGTTTGTTGTGATGGTGAGCGGTGCAGGATCTGTTTGTGGTGATGGTGAGCGGTGGAGGATCTGTTTGTGGTGATGGTGAGCGGTGGAGGATCTGTTTGTGGTGATGGTGGTGGCGGAGGATCTGTTTGTGGTGAGGTGAGCGGTGGAGGATCTGTTTGTTGTGATGGTGAGCGGCGGAGGATCTGTTTGTGGTGAGGTGAGCGGTGGAGGATCTGTTTGTTGTGATGGTGAGCGGCGGAGGATCTGTTTGTTGTGATGGTGAGCGGCGGAGGATCTGTTTGTGGTGATGGTGAGCGGCGGAGGATCTGTTTGTTGTGATGGTGAGCGGCGGAGGATCTGTTTGTGGTGATGGTGAGAGGTGGAGGATCTGTTTGTGGTGATGGTGAGCGGTGGAGGATCTGTTTGTGGTGATGGTGAGCGGCGGAGGATCTGTTTGTGGTGATGGTGAGCGGTGCAGGATCTGTTTGTGGTGATGGTGAGCGGTGGAGGATCTGTTTGTGGTGATGGTGAGCGGTGCAGGATCTGTTTGTGGTGATGATGAGCGGCGGAGGATCTGTTTGTGGTGGTGAGCGGTGCAGGATCTGTTGTGGTGATGATGAGCGGCGGAGGATCTGTTTGTGGTGATGGTGAGCGGTGGAGGATCTGTTTGTGGTGATGGTGAGCGGTGCAGGATCTGTTTGTGGTGATGGTGGGCGATGCAGGATCTGTTTGTGGTGATGGTGAGCGGCGGAGGATCTGTTTGTGGTGATGGTGAGCGGCGGAGGATCTGTTTGTGGTGATGGTGAGCGGTGTAGGATCTGTTGTGGTGATGGTCGTGGGAGGAGGAGGAGGTTGTGGGTACCTAGAGTCTCGCCAGTCAGGGAGTGAATGTCGGGTTATTGGAAGACTATCCCCTTTCAGCTTGTTAACTAACTAACCTAACCTAACCTAACCTATACCTAACCTAATATCGCGCGAGTTAAAGATTGTCCTATAGTGTCCGTGACGTGGTGTGGTCGCTGTGGGTCGTGTCTAACATGGACCTCGTCCCTCGGCTGCGCGACCGTATCTTCCTCCTGCTGGTGTTCTGTCCTCTAATAGTCAGTGAAGAAGAACTTGATAGTTTTTTGGCTGTAAATTTTTCTTCTAATGTCCTTTTGAAGACTCTGGGGCTCTCTAGGTGACATGGAATCCTCATCTATCCAAAAGTTTACAAAAAATATGTTTTATAGACTTAAATATAAATACAGTGTAGGACTGTCGGCTACAGTATAGAGAGTAGTTTTTAGTTTAACAATTTTATTGGCAAACTTGTAGTTTGATTTTTATTATTGTAATGTAGTCAGTCGGTCTTGACACTGAGGTGGTATCACTTCTCACTGCCACGCAGGACAGAGGTTCATCCCCAGGTGGGATGGTGGGCCGCTACTCTCCCTAGGTGGGCTGGTGGGCAGCCACAATCCCCAGGTGGGATGGTGGGCCACTCTCTCCCCAGGTGGGCTGGTGGGCAGCCACAATCCCCAGGTAGGATGGTGGGCCGCTTCTCTCCTCCCAAGGTGGGCTGGTGGGCAGCCACAATCCCAGGTAGGATGGTGGGCCGCTACTCTCCCAGGTGGGCTGGTGGGCAGCCACAATCCCCAGGTGGGCTGGTGGGCCGCTACTAACAACTAGGACGTGATGGCCATTCAGATAAGACAGGGGACAGTGGGAGACTCACTACTGAAACAATGCCCTGTGGTGACCTGTGGTGACCTGTGGTGACCTGTAATGTACTGGTGACCTGTGGTGACCTGTAATGATCTGTAATGTACTGGTGACCTGTGGTGACCTGTAATGTACTGGTGACCTGTGGTGACCTGTAATGTAGTGGTGACCTGTGGTGATCTGTAATGTAGTGGTGACCTGTGGTGACCTGTGATGACCTGTAATGTAGTGGTGACCTGTGGTGGCCTGTAATGTAGTGGTGACCTGTAATGTACTGGTGACCTGTGGTGACCTGTAATGTACTGGTGACCTGTGGTGACCTATGTGTACTGGTGACCTGTGGTAACCTGTAATGTACTGATGACCTGTGGTGACCTGTAATGTACTGGTGACCTGTGGTGACCTGTAATGTACGGCCTGTGGTGACCTATAATGTACTGACCTGTGGTTTGCCTGTGCTGTAGTGACGAACTATGTATGTATGTATGTATGTATATATGTATGTATGTATATGCGTGTTTATGTGCTCGGGGAGGGAGTACTGATGAGGAGAGTGAGTACTGATGAGGGGTGAGGAGTACTGATGAGGGTGAGGGTACTGATGAGGTGGGATACTGATGAGGGTGGGGGAGTACTGATGGAGGGAGTGGGGATGGTGAGAAACCTTCTAGTCAGCAGGTGTAGCTCCATTATCCCTCTGTCTGTGCCTTGGTGGAATGACCATGGCTGAGTGGGAAGGGGTGTGTGGAGTGGAAGGGGGTGATAGTTGAGTGGGGCAAGGGAGTGGTGGAAAGGGGGTGATAGTTGGTGGGGCAAGAGTGGTGGCTGAGTGGAAAGGGGGGGTGATGGCTGGAGTGGGAGGAGGGAGGAGGCCATGGCTGAGTGTGGGTAGAAGGTCAAGGCTGAGGTGGGAGGAGGGGGGGAGATGGGTGGTGTGGGAGGAGGGGGTGCTGATTGAGTGAGGGGAATGGGGGTGATGGCTGGTGGAGTGACATGGTTGACAGTGCCGTGGTTGACAGTGCTCTATGGTTGACAGTGCCGTGGTTGACAGTGCTCTATGATTGACAGTGCCGTGGTTGATGCTCTATGGTTGACAGTGCCGTGGTTGACAGTGCTCTATGGTTGACAGTGCTCTATGGTTGACAGTGCCGTGATTGACAGTGCTCTATGGTTGACAGTGCCGTGGTTGACAGTGCTCTATGGTTGACAGTGCCATGGTTGACAGTAGAGACAACATAATGGGAATCCTCTCTATGTTATAATGACCCAGGAAGTTAATTAATCGTCCCGCGACTAATTAAAATACATTCACTTACAACAGTTATACATATTAATACATTACCAAGTACTGTGATAATCTCCTCACCGGCGTTTATACATACATCATACGGTACACGTTTCTGTAAGTCATTGTGCATTTCATGTATATAATTAAGTAAGAGTTGATGGTGATACGAGTGTGGTGGGTAGTGAGATTTTTCTAAACGTTGCATATGATTCACAGTACTAGCTGTTGTTACTAGGGAGGCGCCGTGGTCATAACCCTTAGACAAGAGACTTTATGGTGTGAAATATATCTTCATCATCATCATTATCAGAAACAAGAAATATTTTTGATCATTGTTATGTACAGTATATATTTGAGCGGGATTTTGGGGGATTACTACTTTAATTTTTTTTTTTAACATGGTTTTATTTGTGGATTTTTTACGACACAAATATCGCATCTGTTGTGATTTCATTTTCATATCAAATCAAGTTGTGGACAAAAGAATAATGACTGAATATATATAAAAAAAAAGGCTTTTGTGAGTCTCCCTTTGATACGCCTGTGTAGAAAATGGAACAGCTGGAAATAATTCGCTTTTTTTTTTGTTTGTTGTTAATTTTTTGTGTGTGTGTGTGTGTGTGTGATCATCATTGTTGTGGAAACATAAATTCAAAATTAGGACGTATTGATGTTTGAAGGCTGGCAACACACACACACAGACCACACACACACACACACACACACACACACACACACACACACACACACACACACACACACACACACACACACGGATGAATACATGGCTCAGGTTAGACATTAATGATGAGTAAGGTGGTTGGATGACTTGGAGGCTGAGTGAGAGGGATGAGTCAGAGAGTGAGTTAATGGGTTGAGTCAGGGTGATGCGTCAATGGGTTGAGTCAGGGTGATGCGTCAATGGGTTGAGTCAGGGAGATGAGTCAATGGGTTGAGTCAGAGAGATGAGTCAACTGGTTGAGTCAGGGAGATGAGTCAATGGGTTGAGTCAGAGATGAGTCAATGGGTTGAGTCAGGGAGTGTTCAGGGCAAGGGGGATTTAAGCTTCATATAAGTTCCTTCACTGAACTAAACGAATTATCTTCCATATTGACTTATAGACCCTCTACACCCCACCTACACCACCTACACCACACTACACCCACGTACAACCCACCTACCCCACTACACCTCCACCTACACCCACACCACCTACATCACACTACACCCCCACCCACCTACACCCCCATGCCTCCCCTGCACCCCCACCTACACCTCACCACCCACAACTACACCCCACCTACACCACACTACACACCTACACCCCACCTACACCCCCACCTGCACCCCCACCTACACCCCCAACTACCTACACCCCCACCTACACCCACCTACACTCCTGCACCCCAACTGCACCCCCCACCTGCACCACTACACCCCACCTACACCCCACCTACCCCACTCTACCCCCACCCACCCCAACTACACCCCCACCTGCACCACACTACACCCCCCACCTACACCACACACCCCACCTGCCCCAGCTACCTCCCACCTGCACCCCCACCCCTGCCCCCACCTGCACCCCCCACCTGCACCCCAGCTACACCCCACCTGCACCACACTGCACCCCCACCTGCACCCCCAGCTACACCCCCAGCTCACCCCCAGCTACACCCAGCTTCAGCCCCTACACCCCTACACCCCACCTACACCCCAACTACCCCCCTACACCCCACTACACCCCCACCTACACCCTTACACTCCCACCTACCCACCTACACCCCCACCTCCCCACCCTACCCCCACCCACACCTGCACCCCACCTCACACCTCCTGCACCCCACCTACACCCCATACACCCCCACACTAGCCTGCACCCAACCTACACCAATTAGCTTCGTTCCTACATGTTTCCTGTAAGATGTAGTCACAGCTCCTCCATCCCTGTACTAAGCGTCCTTGGTTCGATCCTGACACTTTCAGTCCACCAGCTGTAAGTGGGGCCTGCCTGACCTTACCAAATGAGGGAGAGAGAGACAGTAAGTTGATTACTCAGCATTATACTACATGCTCACAGGTAGATGAGGAGACAGGTGTTCCTGGTAATGGTGATGAGGGCAGGTAGTGAGGTGGCGATGAGGTAGGTAATGAGGTGATGATGAGATAGTGAGATAATGGTGATGAGGGCAGGCAGGTAGTGAGGTGATGATGAGATAGTGAGATAATGGTGATGAGGGCAGGCAGGTAGTGAGGTGATGATGAGATAGTGAGATAATGGTGATGAGGGCAGGCAGGTAGTGAGGTGATGATGATGGTGAAGCTCCTCACTATCAGCGTGTTGATCTAGGGGTATCATTAGACTAGTGTAATGAAGACTTGGTTTGTGAAGGATAAGCCAGGCTCTCTCTCTCTCTCTCTCTCTCTCTCTCTCTCTCTCTCTCTCTCTCTCTCTCTCTCATTCTCTCTCTCTCTCTCTCTCTCTCTCTCTCTCTCTCTCTCTCTCTCTCTTACTTACCTCACCTTACCTCCCTTCCGTTTAGTGAGGAGAATGACCACCACACACACACACACACACACACACACACACACACACACACACACACACACACACACACACACACACACACACACACACACACACACACACACACACACACACACACACACACACACACACACACACACACACACACACACACACACACACACACACACACACACACACACACACACACACACACACACACACACCAGTATAATCAATCTCCCCTTGATTAAGTTTCGTGATTAAAAAATATTCATAACTTTATAAAACTTAGCCTTAATATACGTCTTAATACACGTCTTAATACACGTCTTAATATACGTCTTAATACACGTCTTAATACGTCTTAATACACGTATTAATACACGTCTTAATACGTCTTAATATACGTCTTAATACGTCTTAATACACGTCTTAATATACGTCTTAATACGTCTTAATACGTCTTAATACACGTCTTAATACGTCTTAATACACGTCTTAACATACGTCTTAATACGTCTAATATACGTCTTAATACGTCTTAATACGCCTTAATACGTCTTAATACGTCTTAATATACGTCATACACGTCTTAATACGTCTTAATACGTCTTAATATACGTCTATACACGTCTTATACGTCTTATACACGTCTTAATACGTCTTAATACGTCTTAATATACGTCTTAATACACGTCTTAATATACGTCTTAATACGTAATACACGTCTTAATACACGTCTTAATACGCGTCTTAATATACGTCTTATACGTCTTAATATACGTCTTAATACACGTCTTAATACACGTCTTAATACACGTCTTAATACGTCTTATACGTTAATACGTCTTAATACATCTTAATACGTCTTAATACGTCTTAATACGATGTAATACACGTCTTAATATACGTCTTAATACGTCTTAATATACGTTTCGTCTTAATACACGTTAATGCGTCTTAATACGTCTTAATACACGTCTTAATACACGTCTTAATACGTCTTAATACACGTCTTAATACGTCTTAATACGTCTTAATACACGTCTTAATACGTCTTAATACGTCTTAATACACGCCTTAATACACGCCTTAATACACGCCTTAATACGTCTTAATACGCCTTAATACGTCTTAATACACGCCTTAATACACGTCTTAATACGTCTTAATACACGTCTTAATACGTCTTAATACACGTCTTAATACGTCTTAATACGCCTTAATACACGTCTTAATACACGTCTTAATACACGCCTTAATACGTCTTAATACGTCTTAATACACATCTTAATACGTCTTAATATACGTCTTAATACACGTCTTAATACACGTCTTAATACGTCTTAATACGCGTCTTAATACACGTCTTAATATACGTCTTAATACACGTCTTAATATACGTCTTACTACGTCTTAATACACGTCTTAATACGTCTTAATATACGTCTTAATGCACGTCTTAATACGTCTTAATACACGTCTTAATATACGTCTTAATACGTCTTAATACGTCTTAATACACGTCTTAATACGTCTTAATACACGTCTTAATACGTCTTAATACGTCTTAATATACGTCTAAAGTCTTAATACGTCTTAATACACGTCTTAATATACGTCTTAATACGTCTTAATACACGTCTTAATATACGTCTTAATACACGTCTTAATACGTCTTATATACGTCTTAATACACGTCTTAATACGTCTTAATACACGTCTTAATATACGTCTTAATACGTCTTATACACGTCTTAATACGCCTTAATACGTCTTGATATACGTCTTAATACGTCTTAATACGTCTTAATACGTCTTAATACTACGTCTTATCATACGTCTTAATATACGTCTTAATACACGTCTTAATATACGTCTTTACGTCTTAATACGTCTTAATACGTCTTAATACTATAATCGTCTTAATACGTCTTAATACACGTCTTAATACGTCTTAATATACGTCTAACACGTCTTAATACACGTCTTAATACACCTTAATATACGTCTTAATACGTCTTAATACGTCTTAATATACGTCTTAATACGTCTTAATACACGTCTTAATATACGTCTTAATACGTCTTAATATACGTCTTAATACACTGCGTCTTAATACGTCTTAATACGTCTTAATACACGTCTTAATATACGTCTTAATACGTCTTAATACGTCTTAATACGTCTTAATATACGTCTTAATACACGTCTTAATATACGTCTTAATACGTCTTAATACGTCTTAATATACGTCTTAATACGTCTTAATACACGTCTTAATACGCCTTAATACGTCTTAATACGTCTTAATACATGTCTTATACGTCTTAATATACGTCTTATTACGTCTTAATACACGTCTTAATATACGTCTTAATATACGTCTTAATATACGTCTTAATACACGTCTTAATACACGTCTTAATACGTCTTAATACGTCTTAATACGCGTCTTAATACACGTCTTAATACACGTCTTATTACGTCTTAATACGCCTTAATACACGTCTTAATACGTAATACCGTCTTAATACGTCTTAATACACGTCTTAATATACGTCTTAATACACGTCTTAATACACGTCTTAATACGCCTTAATACACGTCTTAATACACGTCTTAATACACGTCTTAATACACGTCTTAATACACGTCTTAATACACGTCTTAATACACGTCTTAATACACGTCTTAATACACGTCTTAATACACGTCTTAATACACGTCTTAATACGTCTTAATACACGTCTTAATACACGTCTTAATACGTCTTAATATCTCTTAATACACGTCTTAATACGTCTTAATACACGTCTTAATACACGTCTTAATACGTCTTAATACGTCTTAATACACGTCTTAATACACGCCTTAATACACGCTTTAATACACGTCTCAATACGTCTTAATACGTCTTAATACACGCCTTAATACGTCTTAATACGTCTTAATACACGCCTTAATACACGTCTTAATACACGTCTTAATACACGTCTTAATACACGTCTTAATACGTCTTAATACGCCTTAATATACGTCTTAATACGTCTTAATACCGTCTTAATACGTCTTAATACCTCTTAATACACGTCTTAATACGCCTTAATACGTCTTAATACGTCTTTACGTCTTAATACACGTCTAACGTCTTAATATACGTCTAATACACGTCTTAATACACGTCTTAATACACGTCTTAATACCGTCTTAATACGTCTTAATACACGTCTTAATACACGTCTTAATATACGTCTTAATACACGTCTTAATACACGTCTTAATACGTCTTAATATACGTCTTATACACGTCTTAATACGTCTTAATACACGTCTTAATACGTCTTAATACGTCTTATGCGTCTTAATACACGTCTTAATACGTCTTAATACGTCTTAATACACGTCTTAATACCGTCTTAATATACGTCTTAATACACGTCTTAATACACGTCTTAATACACGTCTTAATACGTCTTAATACGTCTTAATACACGTCTTAATACACGTCTTAATATACGTCTTAATACACGTCTTAATACGTCTTATACGTCTTAATATACGTCTTAATACACGTCTTAATACGTCTTAATACGTCTTAATATACGTCTTAATACACGTCTTAATACACGTCTTATACGTCTTATACATCTTAATATACGTCTTAATACACGTCTTAATACACGTCTTAATACACGTCTTAATACACGTCTTATTTATTGACACACACACACACACTTCAGAAATCTCTTCATATAATTCCCCCCTCCCCCTCCCCCCCCCTTTCCTGGCGGCCCTTCCCACTCCCCTGTTCTGCCCCCTCCATTCCTCCCCCTCCCTCCCCTTTCCTCCACCTCAACTACCCTGCCTCTCCCTCCTCCACTTCTTCTCTTACCGTCCCGTCCTCCTTACCCTACCCCTCCCCTTTTTCCGCACCTCCTACCCCCTCCTTTTCCCGCACCTCCCCCCTCCCTCCCCCTGCGAAAAATGGCACCATAAAATTGAATTAACAAAACAATGAATACCATATTGACATTATTTGGTTATCCCGATTTTCGTTGTATTCTTGTATTATCGTTGTATTGTTGTATTTTGAGTTGTGTTGTATTTGCGTTTTATTTTATTTTCGTTGTATTCTTGTATTTTCGTTGTATTCGTGTATTTTCCGTTTGTATTCGTGTATTTTCGCTGTATTCTTGTATTTTATTTGTATTCGTGTATTTTCGCTGTATTCTTGTATTTTCGCTGTATTTTTGTATTATTTTCGTTGTATTTGTATGTATTTTCATTTGTTTCTCTTGTATTCCCTTTGTATTTTCGTTCATTCTATATTGCGTTGTATCTTTTCTTTAATTCTGTTTTTATCTTTTTTCTGTATTTTCTTTGTATTTTTTCGTTGTATTATTGTATATTTTTTTTTTATCTTTTTCACTCCCATATCCACCCCCCTCCTCCCTCTCCTCCACCCTGTCTCACCCTGTCTCACCCCGTCTCACCCTCCCCTCACCCTGTCTACCCCTGGTCTCACCTCCCCTCACCCCGTCTCACCCCTCTCCCTCCCCTCCCCGTCTCCCCCCACTTATACCATAATAAGTTCGGCGGTCCCAGTGTGTATCTACGCCATGTAAGATAACTTTGTGTCTGGTTATCATTGACATAATAATCAAGGTAATTTTGATAATAGTATTACGTTAATAAGGTGTGACTATATTAACGTATAACACATAAAACGAACATCAATACTTCAGAATAGAATCTTTTTGAGAGTCATCCCACGAGTGTATTGTGATGTGAGTGTATTGTGATGTGAGTGTATTATGATGTGAGTGTATTATGATGTGAGTGTATTGTGATGTGAGTGTATTGTGATGTGAGTGTATTGTGATGTGAGTGTATTGTGATGTGAGTTGTATGATGTGAGTGTATTGTGATGTGAGTGTATTGTGATGTGAGTGTATTGTGATGTGAGTGTATTATGATGTGAGTGTATTGTAGTGTGAGTGTATTATGATGTGAGTGTATTGTGATGTGAGTGTATTGTGATGTGAGTGTATTATGATGTGAGTGTATTATGATGTGAGTGTATTATGATGTGAGTGTATTGTGATGTGAGTGTATTATGATGTGAGTGTATTATGATGTGAGTGTATTATGATGCGAGTGTATTATGATGTGAATACAGTGAAATCTTTATTTAACGGACTATATAGAGATGAAAGTTCGTTATATCGAGGATCCGGTATATGTGAACATCTCCATCTAACGGATTATATATAGAGAGAAGTACGCTATATGGGCTTTTTGCTGTATATCCGTTTAAACTAGTGTTTTTTTAACTATGTTTGTCTTAATTATAAAAAACATTCAAGTTATTTTGCGTGACTATAATCTTTCACGAGAAGAAACATAAACTTAACAGTATTTATAATAAGTTTTGACGAGTTGTTTGTCGAAAAATGGCCACAGCTTAACAGTAGTTGACTCTAAGACACTGAAACTTAACACAATACATAATGATATGACAGAGAAATGTGACAGTGGCATCATAAAGCTTACATGACTAAACAACACTGAGGTGCACAGACATCTTTCACCCATTAATGGTATGAGACGGTCAAGATCAGTGTATAACAGAGGCCAGTTACTTGGTAGGGTGTGTCCGTGGTCTGGTGGTGGTGGTGGCAGGGAGAAGGAGATAAGTGGGGGCAAGAGAGAGCGAGAATGAAGAAGGGAGGGTTAGAGAGAGAGAGAGAGAGGGGGGGGGGAGAGACGATGATGATGATGATGATGATGGGCAGCACTGATTTTTATGTCACACGCGCGCACACACGTTAGACTTGCATGCTTGAATACGCACATTATACTTAGTGTGTGTGTGTGTGTGTGTGTGTGTGTGTGTGTGTGTGTGTGTGTGTGTGTGTGTGTGTGTGTGTGTATGTATCTTTGTTTGTGTATGTGTGTGTGTTTGTGCATGTACGTGTGTTTTGTGTATGTGTATGGGAGTGTGTGTGTGTGTGTGTGTGTGTGTGTGTTTGTATGTGCGTGTGTGTGTATGTATCTTTGTTTGTGTATGTACGTGTGTATGTGTATGGGAGTGTACGTGTGTGTGTGTGTGTTTATATGTGTGTGTGTGTGTATGTGCTTTTGTTTGTGTATGTATGTGTTTGTGTATGTGTATGGGAGGTAGTGTGTGTGTGTGTGTGTGTTGGAGTAATATGTGTAAATGTCGTCAGCTTGCACTTGTGAGTCTGCTAACAGGTGTAGTGAAACATTGTGAAACACACACACACACACACACACACACACACACACACACACACGCACACACACACACACACACACACACACACACACACACACACACACACACACACACCTTTATGTAGTTTCATCTGTTCCTCTTTTATCAATTTCATTATTTCTAGAAGTTATTCATGAAGAGGAGGAGGAGGAGGAGGAGGTGGAGGAGGAGGAGGAGGAGGAGGAGGAGGAGGGGCAGGTGAGGCCAGTACTAACGAATAGGGTCACCGAGGGTCACGTGATTGGTTGGCACGCTGTTTGTGGTGGTGGTAGGTGATGGTAATAGTGGTAGTAATAGTGGTGATGGAGCGGGTGGTGATGGTAGTAGTCGTGGTGATGGTAATAGTGGTGATGGTAGTAGTAGTGGTGATGGTAGTAGTAGTGGTGATAGTAGTAGTAGTAGTGATGATGGTAGTAGTCGTGGTGATGGTAGTAATAGTGGTGATGGTAGTAGGTGGTGATGGTGGTAGTTGTGGTGATGGTGGTAGTAGTATTGATGGTAATAGTAGTGGTGATGGTGGTAGCAGTGGTGATGGTGGTAGTAGTGGTGATGGTGGTGGTATTGGTGATGGTAGTAGTCGGTGATAGTAGTAGTAGTAGTGGTGCTGGTGGTAGTCGTGGTGATGGTAGTAATAGTGGTGATGGAGCGGGGTGGTGATGGTAGTAGTAGTAGTATTGATGGTAATAGTAGTGGTGATGGTAGTAGTCGTGGTGATGGTAGTAATAGTGGTGATGGTAGTAGTGTTGTGGTAGTAGTCGTGGTGATGGAGCGGTGGTGATGGTAGTAGTAGTGGTGATGGTAGTAGTAGTGGTGATAGTAGTAGTAGTAGTGGTGATGCAGTAGTAGTAGTGGTGATGGTGGTAGAAGTGGTGATGGTGGTGGTATTGGTGATGGTAGTAGTAGTGGTGATGGTGGTAGCAGTGGTGATGGTGGTAACAGTGGTGCTGGTGGTAGTAGTGGTGATGGTAGTAGTCGGTGATGGTAGTAATAGTGGTGATGGTATATAGTAGTGGTGATGGTAGTAGTAGGGTGATAGTGGTGAGTAGTAGTGGTGATGGTAGTAGTCGTGGTGATGGAGCGGTGGTGATGGTAGTAGTAGTGGTGATGGTAGTAGTGGTGATAGTGGTAGTAGTAGTGGT
>NW_024755315.1:0-145000 GCF_018991925.1 Homarus americanus
ACGAAAATTTCCTAAATTCAACAAAAATGGTAGAAAAGTTCACTTACTTTGAGGTGTATATGTAGAAGGCTCCTGGATTATGATGATGGGATTTAGAATGGGGGTGGAGGAGAAGGAAGAAGAGAAGTCACCCCATGGCGACATTTCACCCATAAAATTTTAGCTCTCTTGGTGTAATTCAAGATTAATTTATTTAAATCAACACTGCACTGCATTATACTGTATTTTGTCAATATGTAAAATATATTTCAAAATGACCAATAATTTGCTTGGAAACTCAGAAAAAAAAGCGTTTAGTTGAAGAGAGTCTCAAGCAAGATGTTACCTCCAGTGAAAACAGAGAGACACTAATGCCTGTTTGCTGTAGTAAGAGGCTGGATGCTGCGCATTAAACTAGTCACTTTACCTTCAATTATGTTCAATAATTGTTAAAATGACTAAAAAATTGAATATTAAACTTTTAGAATTATTGAATAGTATAAACTTCTTGATATTTAGTAAAATAGTAAGGAATTTAAGCCCTAGAACCGATTAATGTATTGGCGGACTGATACTAAGGCCGGTTGCCCGGTCAGTGCAAGCGTAAACACGTCGAGGTCGGTTCGTATGAAATTCGTCAACTGACTTTTTGTTCGTTAACCGAATTGTAGGCCTACAGTTTGCAATCTTTAATTTCTTATTAGTAGATAATTGTTTATATATATATATTTATAGTAATTTGTTTGTTTCAGTTGTGGACGAGCGAGCCGATGCAAGTTAGAGACGGGAACGGAGACAGATTCTACAGTCGGCGTCCGAGAGCGTTTCTGAGCCGATTCGGACGAAGACCGTCGACCGAGGATGAAGACGCCGCTCGACGCGCCACGAAGACACTCGTCAATTGCGGACGAAGATATCGCCGGACGTGCGAGGAAGACACCGCGGAATACGGGAAGAATACACTCGTCGATGCAGAAGAAGACGCGTGTCGATATTGTATCGCGACTTATGTTTTGTGCCAGTCCAGTTTGAATGTTTTAAAGACGAAGTTAATTTGTAAAATTGATGCCCGTTTTGTTTGTGTAGAGTAATGACTTTTATAATGTTTGTAGTATTGTTTTTACATACCGACTTTGGAAGTCGATACATAGTGAGAATGAATTTATTGAAGATGTTTCCTGTGATGACTAGGGGTTTGCAATAATTTGTTGACAAGATGATCATTGTAGACATTTAGCAAATAGGTCGTAGCATTTCGAATGTCATTTAATGCGGAATTCCGGCACGCAGGTCACCGGCGGCGGGATACGTCCTCAAATAATTGAAGCGCAAATATGAGACGACGCTCGCATTTTGAAAGTAAAAGAAGGGGCAGATCGGACCGACATAGATGAATAAGATGGTGTTGTTGAGGTAACTGATGACTATTTTGTTGAGTTATGAGAAGGGAGAATTAGAAGATAGTTGTTTAGGACTGACTATTTAGAAAGAGAGAGAGTAAAGGAAATAGATTGAGGTAGTAGTTATATATTAGTGAAGATATAAAGTAAAAGGCGATAAGGACGGTGGGAGGGACAAGGATCGATAGATTTTGCAGGGCACGAAAGGAATCGGCGCGCTATCGCTCGGTCGGCGCGGTGGCGTAATTGTGAGAAATGGATGCGCTGGGGATTTTGAAGAGGGAAGAAGTCGCGCGGTAGAGGACACGCGGGGAAATCTGCGGAAGGGACGAGTCGAGGATCGGCGGCACGGTCGCGGGAGACGATCGAATCGACGACGTCTTTGAACGACCGGACGCAGAAGGGGCGGCGACGACGAATCGAGTAAATGTCGGTTTAGGAGAGTAATACGTAAAAGGGGGGGGGTGCAGGTATTTGCGGATATAGACTGCGGTCGATCGCGGTCTGTTCACGGGACGGGAAAGAGGGGCGGAGGACGGACACGGAATGCGGGGGAAGTACGGAGAGGGAGACGACGCGGGGGCACGAGGAAAGTCGGAGAATAGACGTGAATAATAATAATTAACGGTTTATTGAAAGAGGTTGGCAGCCAGAAGGTTGAAAATATACAGTTACATATTTGGGGGATGGGTTTCGAATTACAAATAATATACAAGTAAGATAAGTGATATAAATAAGATATATAATAACTAGATGGGGAAAAGCTCAAACTACAGTGCATTTCAGCATAGTGACAGTGCAAGGAGTAGTGTTTACTGGGAGTGAATACACTGGTTTATTACAAGTTATTGATAATTTTTACAATGGTTGGGACTGGGCTGTTCTTATAGCGATCGGTTCGTGCACGTACGGGCTGGAGATCTCGGGCGGTAGTAGGAGCCGGCGTAGAAGCTCGTTACCAAATTTGCAGATGAGGTCGTGGTGATGATCAGTGTGTTGAGCGCTTCTTGATATGTGGAGTAGGAAGGGGAGAGAATAATGTTGCATGCCCTCATTTGCACTTGTTCTAGGTGTTTACGTTGTGTGGCATTAGGGAGGAAGACCAGGTGGGGGAGGCATAGGCGAGCTCGGGAAGTACGAATGTTGCGTAAACACCGAGGAGCTCGGGTGCAGGAACTCGAGTCGACTGAAACCGGAGGATTTGACAAGTTCACCGACGTGTGGTTTCCAATTTAGTTTGTTGTCCGTGGTGACGCCGAGGAGCTTCGTGGAATGTACAACCCGGAGTGTGATGGGACAATGTCGGAAGAAAGGTTGACGTCCATAACCGCGGTCTCGGTATGGTTGATGGTGACACGGTTGTTGGTGGCCCAGTTTTGGAGACCGTTCAATAAATCCCGAAGGGCGGTATAGTCGGGAGCAGAATTGTTGATGCATCATCGACGAGCACGAGGAAGCAGAGTGGTCCCACGTCGGTGCCTCGGGGGACGTCACAGGCGAGTGACCGAAAGGCGGAGACAGCCCCTCGGAAGCGTACGGCTCGGCGTCGGTCACCGAGGAAGTGTGCAAGCCGAGGTGTAAGACTTGTCCGAGGTCAATAGCTTTGTCGACGATTATATTGTGGTCGAATGCTAGTGAAATCAACGAAGGCGACAGCTACAGACGTTTTTCGTCTCTCGAGACGGCGGTACACGTAATCGAGAGAGACGGCGAGTGGAGGAGGAAGTTTTTGCGTTGCCAAATTGCCGAGGGTCTACGACTCACGCAATATCGGCATAAGCCCAGTCGAACACAAAACTTTCACAGATTAGGCCGAATATTGGGGTGATTGCAATAGGTCGAAGCTGATTTAAGGATTGTGGGCTGGTTGACTTGGGCACTGGTGATACATAGAGGTGTTCCAGTCAGCTGGGCATCCGGCTCGACCGAGAGAAGCATCGACGACGGAGCACTGGGGTTTGGCAAGCTCCGGGGAGAACTCCTCGAAGAGTTTCATTGGTAAGTCAATGGGGGTGGTAGAGTGTTTTACTTTTAGTTTGTCCAGGCGTTTTGCTACTTGAAATTCTTCTAGTAAGTCAGTGGGAAGGGGGGCCAGTAGGTAAGCGGGTCGAGCGGTCGCGTCAAGCCGGGGGAGCGTCCGGCACAGAGTAGCGAAATGGCGATTTGTGTGCTCGGCTGCGCATTGAGACGCGTAGACGCCGCGGCCGACAGAGGGAAGCCTCGGAGGTACGGCAGTAGTTACGGACTTAGAGATTCGCATATGCGGGAGATGGGTAAAGAGCGGTTTTGAAGTAGAGTTGGTTAAGAGGAGTAGGTTTTAAATGGTAGGAAGGTTCGATAGGGGCAGTTCGCGGGAGAGCGGACGGTCGCAGAATGCGTGCGGGTGCACATTTTGACTCGACGACACGTACTCGAGGAAATACGCGATGCGGCTGTAATGCGTTTTTGGTTATTAGCGGCGTGTCGTTTATTAGGCATCGATTTATACTCGTACGTAATTGTGGCATTCGAAGTACGCGTGTAGTTGCGTTCGTGTCGACGCGTGTATCGTTAATGTGCATAATACTTAAATTTGGCGGACGAGAAGGGGAAGGAATACGAGGACGGCGTTTATTTTGTAACCCCTCCCTTCGTTTATTTCTTTTCCCCCCGGCTCTCCGTCGTCGTTCTCGTTCCTCCTCCTTCTTCGTGTCCCTTTTCTCCCGTTGCCGTTTCCCCTCCTCCTCCTCGTGTTATCTGTCCTTGTTTCCTCGTCCCCGTGTTTGAATGCGAGTCCCTTCGTTTTCCTCCCCCCTTTGTGTTTGTGTCACTCCCTCCTCATCCTGTTCGTTGTCACCCTCCCATTGGTGTCGATCCTCTCCTCTTCCCTCCGTCGGTCGTTGTGTCCGTTTATACGCGTGTTGTTGGAAATGTAATTTGTTGTCGTATTCTGTTGCTTTGTGTCGATTTCATTTATTGGCGTTGTTATAAATGTGTTTGTAAATGTCGTGAGTATGAAATTGATATTGTGGTGATATTTGAATAAATGAAGAGGTGTATTTTGATTTGTAAAGTAATTGTTATTGATAATAATAATAACAATGTTAAGTTATTATGCGTGTAATGTGTTTAGTCTGAAATATTTGTCCTCTGGCGCGCGAATACGCAGTCGCGTCGAGAAATGGCGACTACGAATTGTCGTTTTGCGTGTGCCCGGTCATTTATTGTGAAATGGTCGAGGTGGAGATGTTGGAAAGTGTAAGTTAATGGTGTAAAATTGATGCGAATGAAAATGTTTTATTGTGGTGTAGTTACTTTTTGAAGTTGAATGGAGTCAATTGTGTAGTTGTAATATTTTGTTGTGATTTCTTTGAATGTGTTTTGTCGTTTGAATGGTCGTATAAAACGGTTGAAGTTATTTGTGGACTTTAAATATTAGGGAATTGTCTGTAATGTTATAAATGGGCACAGTTGTAATATCGTCGAGTTATTTGTCTGTCGTCGTATTGACGCGTGGGCTCGTAAAAAGAAAATTGTGTTTAGTCACTTGTGGAGTGTTAAAAATGATTGAATTGTGTTGTTTGAATTGATTAAAGTTAATTGTGGACTTGTAATATTTGTTGACATGCAATTTGTTATGGTTGTTGTAATGTAGCCTACCAGTTATTGGTATACTCGTAATCATTTTTGAGTCGTATAATTTTGGTGGAATTTACGGGAGGTCTTTGTACTTTGAATAAGTTTTGGATTTGTATTATGTTTGAATATATGCAAGTTATTTGTGGATGTGGAATATATTTTGTTTTGTGGACTTGGAAAATGTGTTTCATGTGTTGTGGACTAGGAATAATTTATAATGTTTCTTGAGTTTGAATGTTTTTTTGCCCTGTAGTGGAATTCTCCCCTACAAACGCTGTTTGTCGCTGCCTAGCTGACCCCACCAATTCCCCAGTGTATGCCTCGTGGTGTAGGTCAACCAGCGCCGCCATACACCACGGAGCGGGGGTCAACTGCTAAGTCACGCCTACCCCCGCTATTTAAGACCTGACCTCGTGGTGAACTCTCTCTTTCTACCTACACCAACCAGCTAGCAACACCTCCGCCTGCCTGGCGGTCCTCTCTCCCGCTGGCGAGCATGGCGACCCACAAGCTGTCCTTCTCTGAGCGTCCTCACCAACCAGCTCTCTCTACATCACGCTTGTAACCATGTTGCCTTTCCAGCACCAAGCTGCATTGTACATCCAATACAACATGTATATAGAGAGCGCATTGTGAGTTTCCTTTCTCCATCCCATCGTGAGTGTGAACCAAACATCTCATACCCCACAGCCCTTTGAATATAGTTTTTGTTTTGTGGACTTGGAATAATTGATAATATTTGTGGACTTGTAACAATTTCTGTTTGTGGACTTTGAATAATTTATTATGTTTGTGGAGTTAGAATAATTTAGAATATTTGTGGACTTTGAATAATTTGTTGTTTGTGGACTTGGAATAATTTTGTATCCTTTGTGGACTTTGAAAAATTTATTGTTTGTGGACTTGGTATATTTTTCATGTATGTGGACTTGTAATCTTTGTGAAGTTAGTATTTTTGTCATTCTTTGTGGGCTTGTTAAACAATTATTATGTTTGTGGACTTGGAATATATTTTTTGTTTTGTGGACTTGTAATAATTGAATATGTTTGTGGACTTATAATAAATTATTCAAAGTCCACAAATATTCAAAATTATTACGTTTGTGGACTTAGAATAATTGAGAATATTTGTGGACTTAAAATAATTTGAAATGTTTGTGGACTTGGAATATTTTGTATCGTGTGAGGCCATCGAAAATTTTTGATGTTTTGTGGACTTGGAATGTTTTTTATCTTTTGTGGACTTGGAATAATTTATAATATTTGTGGACTTAGAAAATTTATTATCCTTTGTGGAATTGGTATTTGTTATTGTTTGTGTACTTAGGAAAAGTTCTTATCCTTTGTGAACTTAGAAAAATTTGCATCCTTTGTGGACATAGTTTTTTTTTCCATGTGTGTGGACTTATAAAAATTTCTCATCCTTTGTGTACCGTACTTAGAACAATTTCTTATCTTTTGTGGACTTATAAAAAATTAATGTTTGTGAACTTAGAAAATTTTTTATCCCTTGTGGACTTGGAAAACTTTTTCGTGTTGTGGACTTAGAAATTTTTTTATCTTGTAGATTTTTTTTTTCATTTGTGTGGATTTAAAATATTTTTCATTCTTTGTGGACTTAGTATTTTTTTATCCGTTGTGTACTTAAACATTTGTTTGTGGACTTAGTTTTTTTCATGTGTGTGGACTTAGAATAATTTTTATCTTTTGTGGAAAGTTTTTTTTTTCAATGTTTGTGGACTTGGAATATTTTTCATTCTTTGTGGACTAAGTATTTTTTTATCCTTTGTGTACTTAGAAAAAATTTCTTATGTTTGTGGACTTAGAATTTTTTTTATCCTTTGTGGACTTAGTTTTTTCAATGTGTGTGGACTTAATTTTTTTTTCATCCTTTGTGGACTCGGAATAATTTTCACATTGTGTGGACTTGGTTTTTTCCCCCATGTGTTGTGGACTTAG
The DNA here is from genome assembly GCF_018991925.1 of Homarus americanus. Classification (NCBI taxonomy): domain Eukaryota; kingdom Metazoa; phylum Arthropoda; class Malacostraca; order Decapoda; family Nephropidae; genus Homarus; species Homarus americanus. The sequence continues at coordinate 6,957 of NW_024755315.1, forward strand.
AATTTTTTTTATGTACAGTATGTGGACAGAAATATTTTCAATGTATAATAAAAGAAAGCATATAATCAATGTCTTTATTTTTCATAAGTTAACATACAGCCATATTAGATTTGCAAAACAAAAACAAGATTTCATAGACAGCTGGCATTGTAGAAAACAGGAGTTTTTTGAGCCGTAGAAAACCAGATAAAAATTTCCCATTTTCTTTGGAAAATTTCAAAGTTGAACAGAAAACGGGATTTTTCGAAAAACCTCATCTTTTTAAGATAGGTTCTGGCAGCCCGTTTTTTATTATATAAGTTATTTTAGAGTGTTTATTGAGCAACAAATGTGATTTTTCAACCGAAAGAAAGTAGTTATTCCAAATTAGTTTCAAGTTAGTATTTTAATGTTTTGTTTGCAAACAGACTTTAGCCATATTGTCGATACCGACAATAGGTTTAGTCGTAAAGCTCTCGACACAGATATCGTGTCTATGGACTATTGTCGTGTGATAGATCGACAATGTCCGAGCTTTTGTTTGCAAACAAACATCAAAACACCAACTCACAACCAATGAGGAATAACTACTCTCTTTCAGTTGAAAAATCACCTTTGTTACTCAATAAACACTCTAAACAACACCACATGTGTTCCCGTGTACCTGTCAGAAAAGGGAGAAACAAAAACACCATTAAAACTCACAATAATACAAGTCAAATTATTCAACACATTAACTAATCTCAATAATGCATTTCAACATCTTTACTTTACTTTACTAATCATATTACATCAACTAATCTCAATGATGCATTTCAACATCTTTACTTTACATATAATCATATTACATTAACTAATCTCAATTCTTCACACATTACCTTCATCTTCTCATGTCGCTCCACTTCTTCTGGTGCCGAATCACTTGTCGTCGTCTTCTACCTTATGTGTCACTCAAAATGCACATCAGGCAATAAAGAAAACACAAAATTCAACTCAAATACATATATTCTATACACTTAGCAATATAATACATTACAGTACATCAAGCATCATCTTCATAGGGACAACACCTATGCATTCATAGAACATCATCTCCTCGACTCCATACACCCCGGTCACTGAAACACGGCTACAAGTTCACAGGACATCTTCTCGGCTCCAGTCACAGGGACGACAGCTATACCTTCACAGGACATCATCTTCTCGGCTCCATACACCCCGGTCACTGGAACACGGCTACAAGTTCACAGGACATCTTCTCGGCTCCAGTCACAGGAACGACGGCTAGAAGTTCACGGGACATCTTCTCGGCTCCAGTCAGAGACGACAGCTATACATTCACTGGACACCATCTTCTCGGCTCCATACATCCTGGTCAATGGGACGACGGCTATACCTTCACAGGACATCATCTTCTCGGCTCCATACACCCCTCACTGGGACCACAGCTATTAGGTTCACAGGACATCTTCTCGGCTCCAGTCACGGGGACGACACCTATACCTTCACAGGACATCATCTTCTCGGCTCCATACACCTTGGTCACTGGAACACGACTACAAGTTCACAGGACACCTTCTCTGCTCCAGTCACAAGGACGACAGCTATACCTTCACTGGACACCATCTTCTCAGCTCCATACACCCCGGTCAATGGGACGACGGCTATACGTTCACAGGACGCCTTCTCTGCTCCAGTCACAAGGACGACAGCTATACCTTCACTGGACACCATCTTCTCAGCTCCATACACCCCGGTCAATGGGACGACGGCTATACGTTCACAGGACGCCTTCTTCTCGGCTCCAGTCACAGGGACGACGGCTATACCTTCACAGGACATCATCTTCTCGGCTCCTTACAGCGACTACGCCCCGTCGCTTCAATCTGAAACCGAGAAAAAACAACAATAGAGGTCAACTCGTAATGGCCTTTTCTATCAAATGCATTATACCTACGAGGCAGTGCACCCGTCGGCTTCGTCGCACTCAGTAAACTCTTCGTGGTGCTCTTCTTATACTACCTACAATATACACTTCACGGCCACACTTCTAGGCAAACTATCATTTCCCATTGCTCAAATAATTCACCCACAAAAACACTCTTGGTATGGAGCAACCTGCGCGGTTATTCCCGGCTCCGTCGTCGACGTGCCTCTTCCTTTCTTCGCGGCCCATCCTCTTCGTAACTGCCGAGGTAAATGCACAATACTTGGTCGTCTCCTTCCTTACTCTTACCACGAGGAACATACCCTACACCACTCGCTCCACTGAAAAAAACAAACATATCCATAATAAACACCATTGCAAAAAGCTTCATGCATCCACTCTCCTTCACGATCAACAACACTCCCTTATGCCTACAACAACAAATCAAACCCTTTTAGGCATGTCTACCAAAACCAAATTTCTTCCTTTTATACCGCTACAAATGCCAACTTCTTACCAATATATACATACTCTACTACAAACCATTCATCAAGGCTAGTACCAATCATTACACAGCCTCCAGTGTGTAACAACAATACTAGCCTGCTACCAACTAACTTCTATATAATTACAATACATACCCACAACAAATTCACCTTCCCGCCCCTACACTTCCAAACCTTTCATCTTACCCAAATTCAAACAAACACTTCCTCTTTAACACAAACAATCGGCTCCTTACCCTTTCGCTCCCAACTCCGTCGCCGAGTAACCACTGCCTCTTCCACCATCACTGCCGCCTACCATTCCAAAAACTCCAATCCGGCCTTAAAAACAAACAATTCAACACATTAGTTCCCACCACAACAATTCAAAAACCTTTCACGCCCTATATAAACAACTTACTTTAATCTTCACACTGCTTACCACAAGCTTCTACCAACACATTTTACAAACTAAAACAAAAACTCAAAAAAACTTCTAAATCTCCATCATCGTTAAAACCTTTCTGTTTACATTACTTACAGTACAGCAGAGGGCCAACACTTCATATTACTCGATTTGACTTTTCCGATCACCTCTTGTCAACTTTCAAATACAAAGTCAACTTACCCATCAGTAGTCCAATTAGTCAATACCTGCACTTCCACCTCCACAACCTGAAAACACAAATTATTTCATTACCAAACACACACTTCAACTCTATATTCTTATCCATAAACAACTTAACTCATTTCCTATTGCACCAACTACTCCTCACATGTGCTCCCAGGCAATATCACAGGCAGCGCCAAGTATCAACACTCGACCGTCTCAAGTATAAACCACACACTTTCGCGCCCTCTGGCTAACTGCAGTCAAAGCAAGTCTCATACCCCTCAACACACAATCCCTAGCATTATCACCGAGTCAATGGGTACTGCTACCCGAAAAAACTCATATATATCACTTGCCTCTTATACAACAACTTTTCACAAACAACAAACTTTACCTAAAACTTTCAAATACAATAACAACTCACCTTCAAATAATACATTGCGCAATTTTACATCACCGTATCCAGTGTCCTTTTATCCTCTTCGCCACTGATCGGCTTGTTAGCCGCTTGGGCGACCGGTCACGTCTCTTATCCTTGATATTCTTCACCAAAAGGTCGGCTCGCTAGCCGCCCGGGCGATCGGTCACGTCTCTGTCACGCACTGTTGGCAAATACTGGGCATGCACCGGCTCCTCAATATACCTGAACCCGCTCCAGTGTTGGTCAAGTCTTCTCTTGAAAGAGCTCACACTCGGTACCGTCACAGCACTCTTGTAGATTGTTCCAAGAGTTTACAACACTCACTCCGAAAAAGTTTGCCCTCACGGTTTTCTGGACTTGCAACTTCTTCAATCTTGAGCTGTGACCCCTTGTGGGGCGAGCGTCCGCCAGCTCCAAGTAATGACACTCGACTGAGTAGTGCCCCTTGAGATGCTTATAAACCTCAACTAGGTCCCCCCCTTGCCCGTCTGTAGTATAAGCTAGGCAACTTCAGGCGCTCCAATCTCTCAGGGTAGCACTCCTCTCCAACAATTCGCCCATATTCCTCCAACGGCAACATGAAAACAGAAAAACAATACGTAAGTGTTACAAATACTATACTCTTCACATTAAAACAAAGTATAGCTAAAACTTCAATAAACAATACTTACATCTTTACTGGCTCTCATTCAGTCGAACGTTAATATCCCTCTCCATTATCACACCAATCACGTCTTCTGGACTGCAACAACTCCTGTAGAAAACAATTACCACATCACTAACGACAACCAAAGTCCCTCTTCATTTTCATATCAAACGGACCCCCCCCCCTTCAACCAGTGTACATTACCTTTTAGCACATGCTGCACAGGACGACTGGTTACAACACTTGGCTACTTTCCAACATCGGCTTCTCCCCCACCTCTGCATGGCGACCATACTTCCTCTTCGTTAGTCGATACAGTCAACACAACTCTACAGTATATTCTACTCTACCATTTTTCGATTTCTCATTACCACACTTTTTTTTGGACACGGGGGCGGAGGGGCATCCCCCCTCCCCCCCCTTATTCAAGTGCAAGGTCAAGGGCACAAGCGCCTACACCGCCCAACTAGGCAGCATGCCAATTTTGTACTTGCCTAAAGGGTCATAGCATTTTTTGTCAAGGGCGTACAACCCTCCAGTCTTTAAAATTTGGTCGGCTAGCTCCGACCACTTTCCCCAAATACGAATTCGCAACTTTCGATTTACAAAGGGTACCTACTTTACTGCTAGGTCAACAGGGACCGAGGGGGGTCTAGGAAGTGTGTCCAACCCACTTTCCACCGGCCCGGGAATCGAACCCAAGACGTCTCGCTTGCGAGGCGAGAGCGGTACCGCACTACCGCCGGCGCCCCCACTTCGGCTGTGACCCCTTGTGAGGCGGGCGTCAGTCAGCTACGGTTCCTCGACTAAGTAGTGCCCTTTCACAGGTTTATACACCTCACTTAAGTCTCCCCTTGCCCGTCTACTATAAACTAGGCACTTTTGGCTGCACTAGGGAACCGACACCAACCTGAAAAAAAAGGTCACTCGTTACCCATTTATCAAAACTTTCTCACTACCTCTACTATACAAAAAACTCAATTTATCAAAACTCATTTACATTTGCTTCAATCTACAGCCGAGGCACAAAATTCAACATTTTAAACTTAACATTACCAAACTCAAGCCACAATCATTGATTTTAATGTCAACTTTTAACCTTTCTATTGCTCTACGGCACAAGACCACAAATCTAGTTCAATTTTCATAACTATTTTAGAAACTTCAACGTCACTTACCCATCACTATTCCCTAGTCTACCTCAAAAAATACCGGCTCCTTCCACCTCCAACAACAACCTGAAAAATTTTATTTATTACACAACCTATAAAACTTACACTAATTCTCAATACAAATATATTACCCATGAACCACTTATCAATTTTCTTATTACAGCTACCACTTCTCTTTAGTCAAAAACAGCTACACCTTCCATTTTAAATACCATGTTGACGATTTCCTCACCGCAAGTGTAGACGCGCTCGCCACCACCTACAAACTTAGGCCACGTTCTCTTCTCTATTCCACAGTATAAGCCTTCCGTACACCTGCAATAAAAGGCATCAAGGTTCAGCTTTCAATCACTTTCTCAAAACCCATCTAACACTAACCAAATTTAACTACTATTTTGACGTTATATTACATTCTATGGCAACAAATCAAATATGACTTTCCGACAGCAATCAATGTCAAATTACAATGAATTCACATATACCATAATAAACAATTTCAGAAAACAGTACTTACCACTCAACTTGAAAATTTACAACAAGCAAGTCTAAATTAATGAAACAAGAGCACATACACAATAACAATTAATAACACTGTAGTCTGCGTATAAAACTAACACATGAACCATAACAGACGGCACACTACCACCTTACCTCGCCTCTATCTACGACAACAAAATACGACCATAAACACACACACACACACACAACCGAGAGTGTAGTACCATTATATAGCCTCCAGTATATAACAGCACAAACACAACACCCATTCAAAAATTTCATTCACCTAAACTCTAAATTCTGGCTCTACCTCTGTGCCGGTCACGTCTCTGCAAAAATCAACCTTTCCCACGCTAGTTGGCTCAAACTTAACGCTCATGTCAAATCCCTATCTTTACCTCGCTAAATAAACTCTCAACATCCATAGTCACTTACCTGCCCTCACCCCTCGTTTACCAAAAGGTCGCTGGCGGAAGATTTATTTTCTTACCTACTTCTCCGGTTGAAGGGATCACTATAAGCACAACACCTCCAATCTTCTACTATACGCATCAAAACACACGCACACACCAGTATGCTTTACTACTTGGCACACACAAATGCTGCATCTTTTTTCCTTTTCACTCATTTTCACGATTCCACCACGATCACTTATCACTATGAACTGTCCAAGCTAAGGCACACATAAATGCTACAGCTTTCTTTTCTTCTCACTCATTTTCAAGATTCCACCACCATCACTTAAAACTGCATTGAAGTTCGCATCCAAACAACTTCAGGTCGAGAGAATATTTCAATAATGAACTTACTACACAATCTTCATGCTCATGAATTCACTTTCCGTCACTCATCAACGAAATGACAACACGATTTCTTGCAAAAACGCAACATATTCCGCCAATTTCACAAAATACACTATTAACTTTTTCAAACACTTAGCACGATACACACTTAAAGGATTTTATTTCAATTAAACTACCATTTCAACTTAAATAATCTGTACTCCGAGTACTTGAATTATGAACACCTTCAAAAGCTCCCAAGTTAACCACAAACACAGATCTTAAATATGTTTCACAGGCCTCAAATCAAATACATCTATGACTTGTGTTAAAAAGCACAGAAAAATGTTTAAGAAAACATATCGAAAGCACAAAACTAACAGCCGAACGAACAAATGTCAAAACACGAATATATATATATACTATACTTTACTTTTCTTTTCTTCTTCACAAACTACACTTTGTTATGTCGTTATACACGAGCACCAGACACAAGGATCGGATTGTAACTGATGCATCCTTGCCGGTTCACCCTTTATATACCCCACCTTGACGCCGACTCGCTGCTCAACCGAACTTCTTCTCCGGTCATCACCGTCACAACCAAACGAGGGGATTATCCCACATAAACTGCTCTTGGGTATTTACACCATAGGGACCACACAATTTGTGATAAGCTACCAAACCAAAAAGTTATGATAGCAACTCACAGCCTACAGTGGCAGTATCGTAGTCAATAAAGTTTCCTTCCAAGATGCAAATAACAAGATACCCTACATCTCCATTCCTTGGTGACAACTATCACCGGTCAAGTCACGACCCGAGTAATGTTTACCGTAAAATACTTTACGTACAGTATAGTATATTTATAACTTAATTATAACAATGTTACGTCTACTAATCCACATGATACTAAATGTTATATAATAATTCCCCTCATTATAACTACCCCAAGAGGGTGGAGTAGCGAGTGAAGCGAACCTAAACATCTACGAGTTCCGCAATTCAAAATATCATATTATTAGCAACACAAACAATAGCATTCATTAAAAATATACGGTTCATAGGAAAACCAGCTATTCGTCAATTTCAAGTATTAGCTAGTCTAACTTCTATCACGTGATAAACATGAATTTTAAAGAATGAAATTTACAAAGAATCCAAATGATTAAACAAATACATAAAATATTGTAATATGTGGAGGCCCCAACTGCCCACTCCCGGCCCTGCTCACCACTCTACTCTACTTTGTTGTAACGTGTAGGTTTTCTTCTCCATTCTTGTAACATATGTCTGTCTTTTGTTAATTTTAGTGTTTCTGGTCAATTTCAAGTAAAGGTTAATATTAACTCAGTGGTTTATTTTTCTCTCTTTATCACTGTACTTTGTCATCTTATTTTATTCGTCATATTAACTTTTTAGGCTATTCTATTTAATTGTATGACTTTTTTTAGATTACAATAGTACTATTTTATTGTATATGTCTCTTAACAATGTCTGAGGCCAATATTGCTGCTCTTGTAATATATTCACAATTTCTATCCAAGATAAGTAAAGCGGTGCATACCATTTCATAATATTTGCCTTTCACGTTTTACACTTCTTTCTTGTCACAATAAAGTTTCAATCGTTTACTCGTCATCAAACAACCATTGCCGGCGTTTAGCTTCGGCATGATGTCACTTTGACGTCATAACAAGGGAATGTTCCCATTGGCTAAAACTTAACCTAAAACAGCTTGTGATTGGTCAGGGAGTGTGGGCCGCCTGTATATAAAGCCTGGTAGACGGACGTGAACACAGAACACTGGTACATGACGACGCTACAACATCTGCTGTACAGTAGTGTAAGTGTATGTTGAAAAATTTTGTTTGTAAATTATTTGTTGGTGAATGGGAAGTTATTGTTTGAACTTAATCTTGACAAGAAAAGGTAAATTTTAGTAGTCTTGATATTAATTTAATTAAGCATTTTACATAAATTTTGCGTTAAACTATTCCGCCAGGCTAACACTTCATTAATCTTCTTGCTTTTTACTCTATTTCTAGAACACGCTCCTTAGACGACCGTGAACCCTATATGACCGAGGGAGCTGCAGTGTGACCACAAGAACAATTAGGAGCTTTTACAAACGTTGTCTTGGGTTTTTACCTGTTGCTGGAGAACTCCATCGCAACAATTACTTTCCTACTCGGTTCTACCGCGGTTAGTGGATCCTTCCCACAGCTTTTGAGGGAGTTTTCTAGTGTTAAACTACAAGCAATTTGTCTCTTCAAGAAACTGCTTTCCAGCGTCTTTGTTATTTCTACTACCCCTTTTGTGGGTCGTGAGCTGTATTGCATTACATTCTGTGTAAGTAAAGTCAAACGTGTACATATTGAATATACAGTATATGTAACCAATAAAGTTATTCTATTTATATTTTATGGAATAATCTAAATCCTTGCTTTTACTGAATCAAAACCCAGAGTATAATAAAATCTCTACTACGTCTGCTGTTTGTCCAGAAATGGTTCTCAAATATTGTACTGTACTTGATGCTGTTAAACGCTTCGGGAAATACCGTTCTATTCATCTTAAAATAGTGCTACTTCTTCACAACCTAACCCAATGGACAAATGACGAAATTAATGTGTGGGTTTTTACTTTCCAATCTTTCAAAGTACACATTCTCGTATCCAGAGTGGCCCTGTACTATAGTTCCATCTTCACTGGTTTAAACTAATCTTGGTGTAACGACCACGGTCATACACGTCAGTTAACGCCAAAATCAAATTATTCGTATTACGCTCAATAGCTCACAAAACATGTGACTCTGCTTTATTTGGAGTCCTTCATCTGAAGAGTCCGTTTTCTCATCACTTCAAAGACACCTCCGTTATCCCATTTCCTCTAACTTACTGAAACCGACCTCTCTATAAAATGAATTTGAGTGTGTGTCTAGACCACCAACAGTCACCCCTCATAGTGTGTGGTGGTGAGTCAATAGATCGTCCTCAGACTGGAACACCACCACACACTCGCCACAAGGATACAACTCAAAGGTATGCATGGAGGTGTCCTGACAGAAGTTGTCATAGATGAGCTCTGGCTGACACCCATCACTGAACTGTGGTAAAGATCCATCTTGTATGACTATAGTTGTTATGTTGTCTCCTGTGACAGATGGATCCTCGTTCATTAACTCTAAAGTACCGTCTGTGGTCAGTTGGTCTTGTCTGGTGTCAGCGTGTCGTGTCTTGTCTGGTGTCAGTGTGAGCCGTGCCTGTGTGAGCCGTCTTGTTTGTGTGAGCCATGTCTTGTCAGTGTGAGCCGTGCCTGTGTGAGCCGTCTTGTCTGGTGTCAATGTGAGCCGCGTCAGTCTGTGCGTCGGGTTTGTGTGGTGAACGGAGGGCTGTAGTGTTGTGTTGTTTACGCATGTGTACCATAAGGCCGGACTTATTCCTAAAGATACACTTGCATATGTTACAGATGCGGCCATTGTCTTGAGCTGATACCTGATGCATCTTCATGTGCACCTTCAGGTTCCAGTTGTTGAAGTGAGCAGCACCACACACACACCACCTTCTCCTGTAGGTGCAGACATTTAACGTGCCTCTCCAAATGAGTCTTGGCCTTGAAGGTTTTGCCGCAGCGATAGCAGGAGAACGGCCGGTCCGCGCCGTGGTGCTCCAGGGACGACCCGATGGCGAACTTCAGGCCGCACTCGAAGTCCCCGGTGTCTCGCCTCGTGTTCTTTATGATTGGATTGGCACTTGAACTGTTTGGAGCAAAACTTGCACTTGTAAGGCATAAACCCACGGTGAACTTTGTTAATGTGGAGCTTGATGATAACATAAGATAGACTAGTTATTATGAGACTGATATAAGTTTTATGTGTACAGTATCAGATACTGGTTGTTTCTCTTGTAAAAAAGAAAGTTGAATATTAAAACAAGTGTAATGTTTGTTGTATACATAATAGATGTTATTTTTAATAAATATTTCATATAATAAAGTGTTTTAATGCTTGTAACATTTACAGGTGGAGATGAGTTGGTGTAGAGCATCATTTGGATACTTTGTGGTTTATTGCCCATATGTTAATTAACTTAGTGGAGGGTGTATGAATTTAACACTGACATAATGAAAGTTAACTTTGACTTACTGGAAGGAAACTTTAGTTGTGTCTTGTTCTAGTTCATTATTAATCTTTATTGTGGCAAGTTTTGATGTGTTCGACCCTCAGTTAGATGAGAAATGTTACCTAACCATGAAAGGTAGGTTGCTGGTAGAGATAATCCTCATATATGGACAGGCCAGGGGAAGGGAGGCCTCACTCATGAAGTCTCCCATGTAAGCTGACCAAAGATCATTGATTTTCTGTGATGGAGAACATGGACATCTGCAGCATGTTATTTAAGAAGTGGGTGAGTAGTCAAATTGCATACGAGTCAGGTGGCATAAAAACCTAGATTAACTACTTTCTCATTAGGAAGTCAGAAGGGAAGCTTGTTAGGGGTGTAAAGGTCATAGTACTGTAAATATATTTTCTCTAAATGTTTAGTAACTAGGCTAATTAGGTAAAAACAGCTATTTCCAAAGTACAGTAGTACTTTATGTATAAGAGACTAACCGTTTAATGATTTAGTGTGGAGAGAAAAATTAGTGTACCCATACATGTACAGGTAGGCGGGTAGTGTGATTACCTGAGGGAGTTGCGACCCTGCCTTGCCAGCTGTTCTCACCCTGTGTGTTGCTGTTAGGAAGGGCATCCAGCAACAAAACTTTACTTCAACATACCTGATGGCAACTGAGTTATCTGAGGTGTGTCCATCCTCTGGTCTCTGCTGCATTTTCTTGGCTGGTGCCTTGGGTTTATAGTGGTGAGGGGTAGGAACATCCCATTCTGGTTTTACCAACAGAACAGCTACCATCAGGTAGTTTATGTGGCTCATATACTTAAACCCTTCTGTGGTTATGCATATTACCTGTGCTCAACGTTGGTAATTCTTAGTAAATACCCAGATGCAAATGTCAGTACATAAGCATCACAGTGTGGTGTATATCTTCCAGACACAATACAGTACTGTTAAAGAGATCTAATGTTTTTTAAATTTCTGCACTTGAAATAAGTTCAGGGAAAATACAGTAATTATCATACAGCATTGTTCTCCTGTAGGCATCACCATGTGTACAAAAAAAATTTTTCTTTGGGTATTTCAGTAAGACCATACACAAAACTCTTATAGGTAAAGGAAGAAGCTGATAGATTTTGGGAATGATAAGTTCAAAGGTTTGAGGAACAAGCTGTCACATTGATGATTATTGTTACATTAAAGAAATGAAGCTCTTGTAATTGGTTTAAATGCTAAGTTATGTTAGCATACTTTCACAAAAGTATCTCAAAAACTAATATAAGTGAAACTTGTATACTAAAAGGATGACAGCTTGGGTAAAGTGAATTAATTTTGGTTATAAGGATGTTACAGTGACATGACAGTATAAATCAAATCTGTTATTATCTCTGTAGCTCATTCTTAGTGCTTTTACCGAGTGATATGGTCATTGATGTGCAGCCATACAACAGTAATAACCATTTTTATATAATTAAGGATTAGTCTCAAAATGTATAGTTGTTAATTAATGATAATATAGAGTTAATGGCTTAGTTGGTAGCCTCTCAACTCATGAGGCGTGTTTCAGTTCTTGTGGGTGTAGTGTGATCTGTACTGTACTGCCATCATAGAATCAATTATCACTTTAAAAAAGTTCAGACTTGTGTGAGCCAAGTGGTGGTGTTAAGAGTCAGGTGGTGTAGAGTCAGATGGTGTTGAACCAGGTGATGTAGAGTCAGATGGTGTTGAGGTAAGGTGTAGAGCCAGGTGGTGTAGAGTCAGATGGTGTTGAGCCAGGTGGTGTAGAGTGGTGTAGAGTAGAGTCAGATGGTGTTGAGCCAGGTGGTGTAGAGTAAGATGGTGTTGAGCCAGGTGGTGTAGAGTAAGATGGTGTGAGGTGGTGTAGAGCTAGGTGGTGTTGAGGTAAGGTGTAGAGCCAGGTGGTGTTGAGGTGTGTAGTCGGTCTGGAGGTATGAGTGTTGGTGTTGAGGTAAGGTGTAGAGCCAGGTGGTGTTGAGGTAGGTGTAGAGCCAGGTGGTGTTGAGGTGAGGTAAGTGTAGAGACAGGTGGTGTTGAGGTAAGGTGTAGAGTCAGGTGGTGTTGAGGTAAGGTGTAGAGCCAGGGTGTTGAGGTAAGGTGTAGAGCCAGGTGGTGTCAGGTAGTGTTGAGGTAAGGTGTAGAGCCAGGTGGTGTTGAGGTAAGGTGTAGAGCCAGGTAGTGTTGAGGTAAGGTGTAGAGCCAGGTGTAGAGCCAGGTGGTGTTGTGGTGGTAGTGTAGAGCCAGGTGGTGTAGAGTCAGGTAGTGTTGAGGTAAGGTGTAGAGTCTGGTGGTAGTGTTGAGGTAAGTGTAGAGCCAGGTGGTGTAGAGTCGGGTGGTGTTGAGGTAATGTCTCTTAAATAATATCGTACACTATGGTCTAAATGTGTTAGTACAGTATTCTGTTGACAATAAACTATGAGGTTTAGATATGATAAAAGGTCATTGTACTGGAAACAAAACTCATGGGTCTTTGAAATATAGTAGTACTGTATTATACATACACACACACACACACACACACACACACACACACACATGCCTCATAACTGCTAAATTCACAAAGATCTTGGAATCATCTGATGTCCAACATGGTGGTAGTGAGGAAGGCAACATGGAACAGAAAATTCACACTGAATAAACCACCTTATTGACAATTCTCATTGATGGTGTTAGCTCATTACATACCAGTCTTACTTAGTCATGTGGTGCCAAGATGGTGAGCAACTTTTCTGACATAATAAGGATCCAATGATACAGTAATATATATCAAATTACACAAAAACTGTATTGAAGGGGATGGTAAATGTGTCATTAAGTTGACCACTGGGAGGATGTGAAAATATGGTAATTAGTTTTATCTAATTACAATAATTTCACATCAATGAACTGTGCTACAGGAATTTCAGAGATATCTATACTAAGTATTACGACATATAAAATGTTCCAAAGTCAACACAATAGTCTCCCTTCTATTATCTTGTCCATTGTACAGTACAAGGTCATCTAAAGTAATGCTACTTATGTGCGGCAGTGTGAGATGCAAGTAAGTGTCCTTTCAGGTCCACTCACTGGTAGTACAGAAGGTAATGTTTGTAATAATGGAAGTTACTGCTGGAGACTGAATACTTGAGTTACTTAATCATTTCTGGTGTAAAATAGCTGAGGAAAATCTATTTGCTAGATTGTCACATATAATTAAATTGTTTAATAAAAGTGATGAGTGGTGAACATTGGTGAGGCTTGGAGGTGAAAGGTCATCCTATTATCATGAATATATAACCCAGGTCATTAACATAATGATGTTTATGGGTTCTTTGACTGTACATGGTAAGACCCGTGTTGGCTTGTCTACCGAGGGTGATGGGCCAGTAGTTGGTGTGGCCGGCACAGTGTGGGCGTCAGTGTCTGACGGTGATGGTGGCCAGCCTGTGGGCGTTGGCATAGTTATTACTCTTGCGGGTTGGCAGCCGCAACATCCTGGCAAAGGCTCGCCGGAAATTATGGTTGCAAAGTGGATAGAGAACAGGATTGAGTGCAGAATTAAGGTATCCCAGCCAGATGGTGGCAGTGTGTGCATGGGCAGGGACACAAGTGTCACACAGTGCCATAATGGGGAAGAGAGTGAAATATGGCACCCAACAGGCCATGAAGGCACCTACAATGACCCCCAGCTGTCGTGCTGCCTTTCTCTCCTTTGCCAAGTTAACGCCCTCTACCCGTCGCGCTCCCCCGCCACCACCACCACCACCACCACTGTTGGTACACGCCACAGTCCGCTTTTTCCTGGTGCCATTTGTTGCTGTGGTGGTGGTGGTGGCAGGGGCTGTAATGCGGGGGCTGTTGGCTCCCTGCGACAAAGTACTCAGACGCCAGCTACTGCCCCACTTCTGTTCCCGGGCTCTGTGCGGTGAATGTGTGGAGGGGTCCCAGGATGAGTGCGGCCGGGTGGTGCTCTGGTAACAGTGTATGTGGTTGTGGTGAGGTCCCAGCCGGTTTGCTGCAGCTTGCCGCCGCTGTTGCTGTAGTTGATTTTGTTGATGTGGTGACAGCTGTTGGTGTTGCTGCTGCTGCTGTTGTTGTTGTTGTTGTTGTGATTGCTGGTGGTTGAGGTGATGGTGGTGGGTTGGGGAAGTCTGGTCAATTTCTTCAGGAAGATATTCAACACTAACCACCACCCCTGAGTAGTGTGAGCAGTCATCACTTCCCGGGGAAACCACAGTCAAGCTGCGGAATTGACTGCACTCGTTATTGGCTGTGATGGAGGGGAGGTTGTGTGAGGACGACTGGTTGTTGCGGGCCTGATGTGGAGGGCGGGAGTGCCGTTCTACCTCACTGCACGAGTCTGTGACAAGATCATGGCTGGTGAAGGGAACCCGGCCAAGCACCTGACGTGACTGCACCTCTCGGAATATGCGACAATAAAGGTACAGCATAAGAGCTGTGGGCAAATAAAAATTGAGTGCAGCTGTAACAGCCTTAAAGGCAGCGCTGGTGGAGAACTCTGTCTCACACACATGAGGTGGGTGGCTTCTGATACCCCCCAGTGCCAGATGGTGCCAGGCCAGTACAGGCACCAACCATGCTGTTGCTGCTGTCCACGAAGCTCCGATCATTACCCAGGCTCGCCGTCTAGTACGCCGCCGCAGGTAGCGCAGTGGAGCAGTGATGGACCAGTACCGGTCCAGGGACAGGATCACCAGGTTGAAGATGGAAGCTGTGGAGGCTGTGTAGTCCGCAGCCAACCAGAACTGACACACTACGAGTCCCAGCCGCCACTCTCCTGTGAAGATAACACACTTTAACACTCCCGCTAACAACTGAAGTGTGACAATAGCCTTTCCATAAACTACGAATACTGTATAAGAGAAAATACCTCTGCCTCGGAAGCTTATCTTGGAAACATACAGAAAATTTGTAGATCAGCAAGTTGGGAAGTTGCTGATCCTTATCTTGATGTAAAGAATGTACAGTACTGCACTCATCTCACCACTCAAAAGGTCAGTCAGAAAGTTCAATCTCTGACATTGTCAAACAGTCAATCCAGTCTCTGCCATTATCAGTCAGTTAGTCCAGTCTCTGCCATTATTAATCAGTCAATCCGGTTTCTGCCACTGTTAATTAGTCCTGTCTCTGCCAATCAGTCAATCTATTAATGTTTAGTGGGTTATTGTCATTGCAATTTGTTATGTGTCATACAACAACCTGTCAAACTGTCTGGTGCACAGTACTTTCTATCACAGCAGTTATAATGGTTGTAATATTCAAGGAGAATATCTAACTAAAAATATATATAGAAGAAAACTTATTTCTTATCCCTAGAATAAAGCAAATTGGTTGGAGGAATTATTTTTTTTCTTCTTCTTGTAAATACTGTCCAGTAAAGATACAATGTGCCCATCTCCTCCAAGCCCTAGGTCATTCATTGGTTGTTTGCTGCAATGAATTCTGGTGGAAATTTGGGGTTGATTCAGCTATCTTAGTTTATATCTTGTTTGATCTATGAGTTATTATATTTGACGCTAAAATGACCAAAGTTAACAGAATAATGTTACAAGTAATGTCTATGAAACGTTCCTCCTCTTGCTCCCATAAACAACTGACTAACACACAACAGACAAACATGGTGTTGTCCAGGGATGGGTGACACGAAGCATCTTTATTTACGAGAAATATAGGAAAAAAAAACAGAATACAAAATATGTTAATCCTCCATCCTATTTGGTTTATTCTAGAGATAATAAATAAGTTTTCTTATGTAGGTATTTTTCGTTTGGTCAAAGGTTAATCTTGACCCTTTGTTCACCATTAACGAATGATGGAGTATGTGTGTGTGTGTGTTACTCACCCACCCACCCAGCATTAAGTGGGTCAAGGCTTGAAAGAGTAACAGTAAATACCACATTAATATTTCCAGTACAGTTTGTTGTTAATTTTAAAGCCACTGTACTTGTATACATTTGATTTTCTTCCACTATGATATTTTTTGTCGTCTTAGACTTATCTCTGACTTTACATTGAATATAACAAACAGATCAGTATAATGATTTCAGTTTTTAATGTAACTCATGACATCAATAGAATTTTACTTTTATATGTGAATATCACCATAAATTGACTTTGATGGAGGACTACAAAATTAACTGATTTTTAAATGTGACCCAAAAAGTGACTTAGACTATAACAATATGTCTTCAGCTATAAATTTATCTGTAGATATACAGTATTGTTTAAGGTGTTAGAGAAGTCCCTGTGCACCTGCAGTAATTAAAAATATAGTTTCTGTATTTACCTATCTCTACTTCCAGTAAATATTGAAAATGGTCACAGTAAATGTTGAAAGTGGAAAATGTATAATATGGACATGAAGTAGTACCTTAAGCTATGTATTCTTATATTACTCTATTAATTATGTATAGTAAAGTATTACAGAACATATATTAATCCTATGTAATATTTCCATTTATTATGCACCATGTTATGTATATGAATTATCATATTTACATTTTATGTATTCAGCTTGTGAATGCTGGCATCTGTACATGCCAGCGCGCAGTGGTACAGAGAATGGAGACCACCAGTCCTTATGGTGTGGAAGCGAGTTTCTTTGTCCATCTGTATATCTCCCGTACGAGAATAAGAACCTATTTTCAAGATAACAAGTGTTTGTGTATACCCTCAGTAGTGTAGAACATTTTGGGGGTACCAAAGACAAACATAGAGAAAACATTCCCAATATTTACTGTAAATACAACAAGGTACAGGTGTCTCCTGATTTATGATCATCTGTTTTACGATATTCCGGTTAACGATAATTAGTTTTTTAACGCCTGTATTCAATTTCCGTGAGGCAAAATCCACTGCAAACGATAGTTTTCACGAGGCTAAACTTGCTGATGCAGAATGTTAACACTGGAGAGGTGGATCTTTCCCTTCACTTGTCAAATCCAAGATGATCAATATGCACAGAAACTGCTTTTCCATCCACCATGCAGCATCACCTACCCATGTACCGCCTCACGGCCAACGTGATTGATCCTGTCATGTAACCAATGTTATTGTTACTTATCGTTGCATAGCCTTGTGATCACTGTGATACTTTGCTGTTATTAGAAAGAGGAGAATGTTAACATTCAGATTTTGCTTTGTTTTAGTGACTGAAATGATTATTAACTGTGTAGGATCGTAATTTCTGTGCGTGGTGAGTGTTATTTAATTTATTTATTTGTTTTGTGAGCGTAGGATCGTGTTTTGTGTGTTGCATGTCTCTGCTGTACAGGTCAGGATTGCATCCCATTGAAACACATGTTAAATGGAGCCCAATTTGCGTTAGAAAGGTTTCCAGGAATGTAACTGTCATAAATCGGGGAATACATGTACAGTACTGTACATATAGGTATAACAAGGAACAACTATAGTATTAATTACTTCAGGTGCACAGGGCCTTTTCTAACACCCTGCACAGTATATTTCTCATCTTGCATGTAACTTTGAGACAGATTCCCAACTCTAATTTCTCCAAAGTTTTTTAACAATGAGTTCACCAAACTTTGTCATTAACTTAAGAAAGACTTCAATTTAAACCACATATTTTTGGGTTCAACACTGGACTTCAACTATACCATAGGCTTTAACCTCTTACTCAAACTTTAACTTGAAGTTTGTTAAAGGTAACCATTTATCCCAACACCAGAATGCACTATTTTGGTCTCATTGTTGTCTTTGACTAAGAGTTGATGTTTTTAACCACTGACTTTTTTTGGCTCATTGACAATTGATCCCAAATTCAAGGTTTTGATCTCAGCTTACACACACACACCCGGGCCTTACCCATCATGGCGTAGGCAGCACTGATGGGCATGACGATGACCCCCACAGTAAGGTCTGCTGCTGCCAGACTCATGATGAACAAGTTGGACACCTGGGAACACAAAACTTTAACTTATTATTTAATTAAGTCACACAAACACAACTTATCTATTTCCATTATTTATTGACCCAATTATACCTCCTGGAAACACAACTTACATCATAAAATTAATTAGTATCATGTGGACATCAACCTACCTGTTTGAACTGTGATTATTGATTTAATTAACTCCTGGGGACATACCTACCTGTTTAAACTAATTAATCCCTTAAGTTTCACCTGAGGAGACAGAACCTACTGGCTAAAACTGTCATTAGTCATTTAATTAATTCCAGGGGACAAATCTTCCTGTTAGCTAGAATTATTGATTAACACCTGAGGACTGTCTGAACTGTCTAAGTATTTACTTAGGAGTTTAAATAACAGTGAGTGAATAAAGACATAAATGAGGACAGACAGACATGGGGTCTTGTGGGAGTAGTGTCACAACACATGCTGGGCGCGTGGGTGGGCTAGCTGCTTGGGTAACTCAGCTTAATTCATATTCTGCTGCCATTGTACAAAGTTGTTCCCCCGTTCACTGCTGTTTTTGTATACAATTTGTGCTATGCATTACTGTACCAAGACACAATTAGCCAAGAATACAATGTTAAAGCAGTGTTAAGGTGTGAAAAGTTAATACAGTTACATATACTGTACTGTATTCAGTAAGTGTGAAAGTACTATACATAGCAGAGTAGACAATGTATGCCTACTGTAGGCTAGTGTGTAGAGGTATATGTATTGTATACAGTGCATGTACTGTACAATCCCTCCTTCAGGGAGGGACAGGAGAGTGACAGTAACACATGGTACAGGACAAAGGCAGGCCATCCTGCATCATCATATCACCATTTGGCCTGCCTGCATCACAAGCCCAAGGCAGCAGCATCTGTTAGTGAGCACAGTATGTATGGTGTAAACAGTAGTATATTTTTTTAGTTAAAACATATTATATGTGTACCGTGGTGTTTGTGTAAATAACTATAGCTCCGTGTCTGTTTGTGGAATATATGTACTGTAGTTTAAACTCTGGGAAAACTTTACCCAGCACCTAAAAACATTCCGAGGATGTGCGACAATGTCTGTCCTTGCAAGATGTGTTGTTTAGACTCTTGGAAATCTTACCCCAGTTCCCTGAAAAATTACAGAGATGAGAAATTCGTCTCAATACTCGGAAATCTTTCATTCCCAGAAGAGCTCTGCACCAATTATTTCTGTATAGTGGTTGTATATGTACAGTGGTTGTGTAAGTACTGTATTGTGGTATTTTGAGGATACATGTATACGTGTAACCAATAAATATAACACTGTCTACTGTGGACTAGCAAGATGGCCACATACCGTCTGGAGGCGCTTCTCCGTCCTGATAGCATGGATGACGAGGGCGTTGCCGACGGCAGTGCAGAGGGCGAGGGTGTAGAGGGCCAGACCAGTAACTGCTAGGAGTCCTGGGCCCCACTCTCCCCCAGCCCCGGACATCGACTCCCCAGACCCCCACCACCCTGGAGCTTCCTCCTCCCGTGTCACATTGATGCCCAGTTCCACTTGAGTGAAGTTCCAAGAAGTGGAGAGGTTACCCCAGGAGCTACTCAGGTCCCACATCCCTGAGGTCACATCCCGGGAGGCGTCCACGGTAGACGTAACTCCAGCATCATCCTCAGTGCAGTTACAAACCACGATGTCAATATGGCCAATACTGTGGACTGTGGCGTCCTGTACCGCCACGTTGGGAGGTGGTAGGTACTTAGGGAAGACACCATGAGAGATCCTGTACCTCCTACTGATGTTGTAAGCCAGGTCATCGAGAGTCTTGAAGGGTGTCGTGTCTATCTCTGTCAGGAGATATGACGGGGAGTCCATAGCAACAAAACCTTGTTTACGACGTAACCTTGATGATGTGGCTGAGGTGCCTACTTAGTATTCATGTCCTGAACAATCTCAATTTGCTCCGCATAACATTCTCAACTTGTCTCTATCAAACAACTGACTAAACTGTACCTGAAAACTTTCCATGTTTTCATGATGTTATGTTGTTATGTCTGCCTAAAAACTTACTCAAACAGAAGAGTATCATCCAGCAACATGTGCCTCTAATACCATCATTGCCATTGTTTTAGATTATGTAAACACGGAGGCACAAGGTTGCTCCCCCAGAATTTAGAGTTTGCCTCAAAAACAAACCAGCTGTTTTTAAGTATGAGGGCTCTTACTGTTTGCACTGTGCCTCATACTAGTGTACTTTCTTATCTTGGTCTCACTTGTAGCAATATGATGTAGATGATCCGAAAGTACCCAAATGCCTGTACTCGAAAGCAATTCAAGGATGTTGACGATGCCTCCATGAGACATTGTCTTCTGGGGAGGTAAAAGAGACTCGAGTATACTATAGTTTTTATGTTAGCACAAATTGAAGACCCAAAACCTGTGGAGTGTTGCCTTACTCGTGTCTTTGGACAAGGCTGGGAAAACTTTTTTCTTTTCTTTTTTAACAAAATGAGGTGCAAGATTTTCAACTAATATTTAACTTCTCTTCCAGACAGATGAGACTAGTTGGTAGACTTCTTATGCTTGGCAGACATGGGGAAAGGAAAGACAATTTTTCTTTTAGATGTTCAAGATATGCTGGTCACGTGTGACGAGAAGGAGGCTCCACGCACTGCCTCGGCCTATCTCCCACACTCATACCTGCCGAAGAACACTGACATTAGATTCAAGGCAAAGATTCAACAACATGGTGCAGAAACATGTACAATACTGTATGGGTGGTGAGTGAGGCCAATAAAAAGATACAAGAAAAGAGTATGGGCAAGATGAGGGTGGCCAAGAGGAAGAGTTGGCCAAGAGGAAGAGTTGGCCATGTTGAAGAGTGCAGCCAAGAGGAAGAGTTTGCCAAGAGGAAGAGTTGGCCAAGATGAAGAGTGTAGCCAAGATGAAGAGCGCAGCCAAGAGGAAGAGTGTGGGCAAGATGAAATGTAGCTAAGATGAAGAGTGGGCAAAGTGGGCAAGATGAAGAGTGTGGAGAAAACTAGCTATGCTGGACTCAGTGGCCTTCTTTGAGGTGTGGAACCGTCAGTTCTGACGTGGAGACGAGACAGTATAGTTGGGTTTCTACAAGTACATAATATATAGAGCCAAGATTTTCACCATCTATTTATTTATCCATTATTCATTTAAGGTTTTCTTGTAATTTAAGTAATACAAATGTTTTAAAAGTAAGCTTGTCACTTTCTTATATATTAACTTAACAAGGTCTAGTGAATACCGAGGAAAAGGTGTATAACTGTATGTGCCTTGAGAGCCCTTTACCTTATTATCAATATTACATAACAAGAACTATAGGTATTTGTAAACTGGAATTGAAACATAAAGGTGAACTGAATCATAATCCTCTTGTGATGAACTCATCAACTAGGGTATACCCACATGATGGCTTCTGTGTACCTTAATTAATGACCACATAGTAAATAACCTATGTAATTGCTACCTTTATGATGATCTAAGTACTTGTATACTTATCACTAATTGACATCCAAGTGCCAGCATAAAGGTGAACTGAATCATAATCCTCTTGTGATGAACTCATCAACTAGGGTATACCCACATGATGGCTTCTGTGTACCTTAATTAATGACCACATAGTAAATAACCTATGTAATTGCTACCTTTATGATGATCTAAGTACTTGTATACTTATCACTAATTGACATCCAAGTGCCAGCCTCTTCCACTCCCTCCACTAACCATCCACCCCTCCCTCTCTCCATCCACCCCTCCCTCTCTCCATCCACCCCTCCATCCACCCCCTCTCTCCTTCCACCCCACCCTCTCCTTACCTCCTCCTCTGTCCTTCCACCTCCTTCCCTCCCTTCCACCCCTACCCTCTCACCTCTTCCTCTGTCTTCCACACCTCCCTCCTTCCCACCCCTCCACCTCCTCACCTGTCCTGTCCTTCTCTCCCTCCCTTCCCCTCCTCCATCCCCTCCCCCCTCTCTCCTTCCACCTCCTCCCCTCTCCCCCCCTTCCCCCCTCCCTTTCCCCTCCCCTGTCCTTCCACCACCTCCTCCCCTCCCCTTCCACCTCCTCCCCCTCCCCCCTCCTCCTCTTCCACCTCCTCCTTCCTTCTCCCCTCTCCTTCCACTCCCCCTTCCACATCCTTCCCCATCCTTCCACCTCCTCCTCTCCTTCCTCCCCCCTCTCTTTCCACCACCTCCCCACTACCTTCCCCTCCTCCCTCTCCCTTCCACCCTCCTCCCTCTCTCCTTCCACCTCCCTCCCCTCTCTCTCCCTTCACTCCCCTCTCCTTCCCACCTTCCTTTCCTTCCTTCCCCCTCATTTCACCCCTCTGGGTTGGGCTGAGAGAGGGCAGGTTGGGAGGAGAGAGGGAGGGAGGGAGAGAGAGGGAGGGTTGGGCTGAGAGAGGGATTGGGAGAGAGGAGGGAGGAGGGAGGGGACTGAGAGGGAGATTGGGAGGAGAGGAGGAGGTTGGGCTGAGAGAGGAGGGCTTGAGCTGAGAGGGGAGGGGGGGAGGGGTTGGGAGGGAGAGGAGGAGAGGAGGTTGGGCTGAGAGAGGGTTGGGCTAGGAGGAGGGGGCTGAGAGGGAGGCTGGAGCTGAGAGAGGGAGGGTTGGGCTGAGAGAGGGAGGGTTGGGAGGAGAAGGAGTGGAGGTGGAAGAAGAGGGGGAGGAGGATGGAAGGAGAGGGCGTAGGGGTGAATGAAGAGGAGGGGTGGAAGTTGACGGAGAGTGGGAGTAGGTGGAAGGAGATGGGGTGAAAGAAGAGGGGGAAGGGTGAAAGGAGAGGGGAAGGGTTGAAAAGAGAGCGGGAGGGGTGAAAAGAGAGGGGAGGAGGGGGGCGGAGAGGTGGAAGGGTAAAGAGAGAGGGTGGAATCGAAAGGACAGGGGGAGGGAGGAAGGAAGTGATAGGAGTGGGGTAGGGAGAGGGAGGGAGGGCTGGACGGATAGGGGTACACACAGTATATTGAGATTTAGATTTTTTTGTCAGAATTGAAATTTAATGAATCTACTTAAGTACAGTCTCGTTCAAGATTCTTCAAACAATGCTGGAAACAGCTGGCAACTCAATTCCGTTCTTTACTATAGTTAGTAGTATAATATAATACAAATCAACAAAGCCCTACCATTAACTAAGCAACGGGGAACTAGGTAACCAATCACCGATAACCTTTTACATGCTGTTTCCAGCAGTGTTCGAAGAATCTTGAACGAGACTGTACATCCAGTAACACATTTCACTAAAGAGTGACCTTAAAAAACGTTGAGAGACGATATATATATATATATATATATATAGATATATATATATATATATATATATATATATATATATATATATATATATATATATATATATATATATATATATATATGCAAGTAAATCACTGTAGGTGCTTGATCTAGTATATATGCTGATAACCACAAGGAAAAGAAACACAGTTCCCAAGCGCTGTATAATCTACATCTTCAGGGGGGACTATATATATATATATATATATATATATATATATATATATATATATATATATATATATATATATATATATATATATATATATATATTTCCATAAAGGAAGGAAGAGAGATGAGAGAATAATGTGAAAAAGATATTTATTAATATTTTGTTATTTATAATTTATTTATGGTATGGAAAATCTTATTATATTTTATTGACGCTTTTATTTATGTTTTTCTATCACCCACTAAGACTGTCACCCACTAAGACTGTCACCACCAATATGACTGTCACCCACTAAGACTGTCACCACCAATATGACTGTCACCCACTAAGACTGTCACCACCAATATGACTGTCACCCACTAAGACTGTCACCACCAATATGACTGTCACCCACTAAGACTGTCACCACCAATATGACTGTCACCCACTAAGACTGTCACCAATATGACTGTCACCCACTAAGACTGTCACCACCACCCACTAAGACTGTCACCACCAATAAGACTGTCACCCACTAAGACTGTCACCACCAATAAGACTGTCACCACCAATAAGACTGTCACCCACTAAGACTGTCACCACCAATATGACTGTCACCCACTAAGACTGTCACCACCAATATGACTGTCACCCACTAAGACTGTCACCACCAATATGACTGTCACCCACTAAGACTGTCACCACCAATAAGACTGTCACCCACTAAGACTGTCACCACCAATAAGACTGTCACCCACTAAGACTGTCACCCACTAAGACTGCCAACCATTACTTCTGGACTCCATTATTCCTTTGGATCCCTTATGACTAAAAGCCATTAGCACTTGAAGCCAACACTAATGGTCAGGGAAGTGTGTTAGGGCCTTGATGAGTCTTACCACCACAAGGTCACCTGGACGACAATACTGGCAGAAACAAAGACGCGTTTTAGTGAATGAAGAGGCAGAGAAAGGGGGTTAGGAATAAGAGGGAATGACCAAAAGAGGTAGAGAAAGAGGGGGAGAGGGAGGAGAGGGGGGGGTCGTGTTGGCAATGAAACAAGCGTCAAGAATAGGAGGCAGAGAAGGAGGTAAAAAATATACAGTACAATATTCTTCACCTAAGATTAATTTTGTTCATTTTAAGTAATTCATTATATTTCTTGAGTGAATAACAGTTAACTTGGCCTCTCATTGATTCGTATATTTGCACTTTTTTCCCCGACTCTAAGGATATAGCCAAGCAATATCTTGACTCAGAAGCGGATATGAGTTTAGGTGGGGTCAGGTCAGGTCAAAAGAGGAGTGGGTTAGGTTAGGTTAAGTCAGGTCAGGGGTAGGTTAGGTCAGGGGTGGGGTAGCTTTGGTTAGGGTTAGGGTTGGGTGGGGTAGGTTAGGTTAGGTTAGCTTCCTACCTGAGTACCAAAAAATCACTCTTAGAAATTTACCAACATATTATAAGACACATCTATGTTCCCCTACATCACAAACACACACTTGCATCACAAACACACCCCTACATCACAAACACACCCCTACATCACAAACACACCCCTACATCACAAACACACCCCTACATCACAAACACACCCCTACATCACAAACACACCCCTACATCACAAACACACACGCACAAAATCACTCGTTCCATTACCCAGATCATTATAGAGTTCATGAATATTCAAATATGATCTTAGTGTTTGGTAAGGAATGAAATATGACCTGGTTAATGGCTTCACTTACCTTCAATCAACCTACACACTCAGGTACACTATAGTCAATCAGTGGGTGGTTTTTAGCCCAGGTGTGTGTCTTTTATAAGGTAAGAAGGTTAATGCTTGTTGACCTAACCTTGAGTTTATGGCGTGTGACCTAATGATGTGTACAGGGGCCGTGAGAGAGGGCTGATATATACACACACACACACACACACACACACTATAAAAACTCTCCACTGGATAAAATTATTCCATAACTGAGCAGTGGAGTGGAGGGCGGGTGGAGGGTGGGTGGAGGGCCGGTGAAGTTAACGACACAATCACCTTGTTCAACACGCGGAACCTCCCAGGGGACCGCCCACCTCCAGGCCACACCCCTGAGGAACGCCTTAGGGAGGGAGGAAGGGTAGGGGAGGAGGGAGGAAGGGTAGAGGAGGAGGGAGGAAGGGTAGGAGAGGAGGGAACTATTAAATGAGAGAGAAACGGGAGGAAGGGAGGGGGTGTATCTGGTGTGTGTGGGTGTTGTGGTGAGTGTAAATGGATGTTAAAATCCCTCAATCCTCCGTCTCACCCACACGACCCCTAAGAAGATGAAGCCAAATATTGTTCAAAGTGGAAATCCCATCAACAGAATCCAACCGTTTCCTCAAATTTATCAAGATATTTACGAAACAATAAATTCTACAGACCGATAATCCGATAATCTTCATACATTCTAACAAAATTTAATCAATGAGCGTAATAAACCCCCCTTGCCTTTTGATATCTGACAAGTTAATGAGTTTTTATGAAGGATTTACTGTTACGAGTCGATATTTAAGACCTAAAACAGCACTGGCCCATGAAGGGAAATTTCCCCCCAAAAACAACCCACCACTCGTAGTCACATAAATTCCTACGTCATTTCCCGTCACACCCCCCTCCCCCCTAAGTGAAGGAAGGCCAGCGTAACTATTGACAAGTTGTATTACAGGTTATTACAGGTTATTATACTCTTCCCTGTATATGCAGTTAAAGGAAAATATCGTAAGAACCTTTGATAATCTTTCTTTGTGTCGTAAGTTAAGTGAATCAGTTAAGAGGGATTGTTACGTCTCTAGTTTAGGGAGAATCATATCTTAAAGAATCTCTCTCTGCCATACGGACTTGGTGGGACTCAGACCTTCAGTAGGACTCAAACACAGACCCCCAGTAGGACTCAAAACCTTGGTAGCACTCAGACCCTCATTAGGACTCAGAACCTCAGTAGGACTCAGAACCTCATTAGGACTCAGACCCTCAGTAGGACTCAAAACCTTGGTAGCACTCAGACCCTCAGTAGGACTCAGAACCTCAGTAGGACTCAGAACCTCGGTAGGGCTCAGAACCTCAGTAGGACTCAGACCCTCAGTAGGACTCAAAACCTTGGTAGCACTCAGACCCTCAGTAGGACTCAGAACCTCAGTAGGACTCAGACCCTCAGTAAGACTCAGACCCTCAGTAGGACTCAGACCCGCACTAGGACTCACACCCTCAGTAGGACTCAGACCCCCGGTAGGAAAAAGGCCAAAACCCGCCCAAGTTATTCTTATATTGAAGAATGAGTTACGAAGGAGTGAGAAATACTTGACGGTAAAGGCTGCAAGGTGTGTGTTTGAGAGACTTAAACTGGCACAACACAACACCGCCACGGCAGGCAGAATACGATCGATCGCTCGTCTGACGTAGTTATCCCTGGTCTATTTATTGCACGTGCTGGCGAAGAATTCAGGGAAAAGGGTAACAGTGGGGTAGAGACTAACGCCAGGCTATGTCGAATGCCTGAGCTGGCTAACAGAGACGGGGTTTTGAGTGCAACACTTGTGAGTGTGTAATGAATATGGTAGCACTGTTCAGAGGGTATTGTTAGTTGGACCCGGGGACGATACTTGTTACTGGGGGACGATACTTGTTACTGGGGGACTCGACAAGTTCCCACCCTCACCTGGAGATTCCCACGCTTACCAACCACACCACTAGTTCACCAATCAAACAACCAATCTCCTATTACTCTACCAATCACTGCACCAAACTACCAATCACAGAACCAATCTCACATCACTCTTCCAATCACTCCACCAAACTACCAATCACTTCATCAAACACAACCAATCATTTCACTACTCTACCAATCACACACCACCAATCACTTTACCAGTTTACCGATCACAGCCAATCTATCAATCACACACCACCAATCACTCTACCAGTTTACCGATCACAGCCAATCTATCAATCACACACCACCAATCACTCTACCAGTTTACCGATCACAGCCAATCTATCAATCACACACCACCAATCACTCTACCAGTTTACCGATCACAGTCAATCTATCAATCACACACCACCAATCACTCTAGCCAACCGTCGATCTAGACACACGGGAGAAAGTGGATGAGCCGTGTTAGTGTTTGCTTGGCACCTGAATGATCCTAGAGCTCCACCGCCGAGTGTTGGAGCCAGTTGAGGGAGAGAGGGAGGGAGGGAGGAGGGAGAGTGGGGAGACAGGGAGAGGAGGGAAGCAGGAAGAATTACATCATACTTTGAAAAAACCTTAGAGAACTTCCTTTTACCATATGTGATTTATCTCAATAACACATGTACACAAACTCTCACCCAGAGCTTTATAACAACCCTCTCTCTCTCTCTCTCTCCTTCAGCTAGATCACACAGCGAGTCAGTACATTCATCTCACCCTCGCAAAACACACTCGAAACGTTTCCCTGATGTGAGTGGTGCTCGAGGGGTAAAAGGCATCAGCAATCTACATCTAAGTACCGAATCGAGTCCAACATTAAACGTTTGAGGGAAGAATTTATGCCGCTTTTAATCTAGGAAATGTATACCGTGTGTGTGTGTGGTAACCCAGTTTCACTCACCTCACTGTAGTACAAAAACTGTCGTTGTACTGTTTACTAATGCTATGGAGACAGAAGCACATATCACACGAGCTTATATATTGTGTTAAGTATCGTTTGTATCTGTTGATCATCTCGATAAAAGGACTTAGGGATACGAATCCCTTGCCAGCCTAATCAGGATCTTATAAGAGGAAAGTCAAGAACCATGGTTTTCTGAGGGATAACAAACAACCGTTCGAGATGGACATCTGTTTACTATGAAAATAACACAAAACTCTGACACCACTCACACAAACATCAAATAACAATTACGGGAGTCAAACAATTATCGGGAGTCAAACAATTACTGGAGTCAATGATTAATGGAATCAAACAATTCAGAGAATCAAACAATTACAGGAGTCAAACAATTAATGGACTCAAACAATTAAGGGAGTCAAACAATTAATGGAATCAAACAATGAACAGATATTTCCTACGGCGGCGGCCCTAGGGAAGGTTCTGGAAAGCAGTGATCCACTCTCAGGGGGAAGGTCAAGTCAGCTTCCTCACTTGGCCTCGGCGGGCGATGTCTTGCTACACAGGAGAGACACCAGGGCACAGACGGTGGAGAAAGTGGCGATGACGTGGCAGCTGGGGGAGGTGTACGGAGATTGACAGTCGATTAGTGAAGGTCTGGGGAATCAGCCCACGAGTCCAGGACACATGATGAGTTCACAACCAGAATTTGAACGAACAGCGGGGTGCAAGTACAGCTGTGTCGACGGCTGGATAGTGTCTGATCTGTGTGTCGAGGCAGCAGTCACGTTCTCATCTCCGTCTACCCTCCGAAGTGGGGGACGCGAACAAGCTTACGAGCGGCGGCAACCATCCTGCTCGTTACAGCCCTGACAGGTATGTAATAAGACCATACGTGACGTTACAGAACATAGCTGTATTTAATGATTTTCTGAGCTCACAAGTGTCAGACAAGCGTACATAATGGTGAAAAGTATCGTTGCATTATTAACTTCCAGGAGAGAGAAAAAAAAAGCTATCGTACACAAAAACAAAAGAAGTATCGTTGACTTTGTTTACTTCCAACAGTCAAACTATAAACTAAAGTCGTACGTATGTTAAAAAACTATCGTATCACTGTTAGTTTCTCAGGGAAAACTGGGGGTACAAAAAACAACACCTCCACCTCCTCCTCCTCCTCCCCATCACCTCTACCTCCTCCCAACACCTCCTCCCCAACACCTTCCCAACACTTCCTCCCCAGCACCTCCTCTCTAACACTCCCTCCCCAACTCCACCTCCCCTCCCCAACTCCACCTCCCCAACACCTCCTCCCCAGAACCTCCTCCTGCCAGCTCCTCCCCAGCACCTCTGCCACCCCCCAGCACTTCCCCAACACCTCCCCTCCACCTCCTCCCCAACACTTCCTCCCAGCACCTCCTCCCCAGCACCTACTCCTAACATCCTCCCCAACACCTCCTCCCCAACACCTCCCTGCCAGCTCCTCCTAACACCTCCTCCCCAACACCTCCCCTCCACCCATCCTCCCAACACTTACTCCCAGCACCTCCTCCCAAACACCTCCCAACACCTCCCTCCACCGCCTCCTCCCAAACTCTTCATCCCCAAAACCTCCTCCCCAAAACCTCCTCCCCAACACTTCCTCCTCCCAACACTTCCCCAGCACCTCATTCCCAACATCTCCCCATCACCTCCCCCCAACACCACCTCCCACCACCACCTCCCCACCACCACCTCCCCATCACCTCCTCTTTTAGGACAGGTCCAAGCACACTGTGTGTGAAATGGCACAACACTTCATCTCTAATGGCAAGATAGCCGACATATTAAGTTGTATCACTCAGTAACTATATCAGTTCTCAGTACAGAACCAAATACGCAATGTGCTTGAACCTCACGTAAATGTGAATAATAAAGTGTGAGGCCAGACATACTGCCTCACACGCCTGTTCTCACGCATTTGTGAATAAGTTACCCTCTATGTATAGAACTAAACAAATAATGTAAATGAAATACTGTGTAACTTTCGGTGCCATAATATCCTGACAACCGGGGTTAATTATTATGACCCTTTGTAAACCCTACTCTGTAATCCTTTTGCGCTACCGCTCACAGGATGAGTGTGGGGTGCACAATAAAGTAGCCGCTGCAAGCGGCAAAATCAAAATCAAAATCTCAACACCAGCTCCTCCCCCATCATCTCCTCCCCAACACCCTCCCCATCACCTCCCCTTCCCATCACATCCTCCCAACGCTTACTCCCCAGCACCTCCTGCCCAACACCTCCCCACCACCACCTCCCCAACACCACCTCCCCACCAGCTCCTCCCCAGCATCTCCTCCCCAACACCCCCCCTCCCATCCTTGCCCTCCCCAGCACCTCCCAATCACCACTTCCCCCCAGCATCTCCTGCCCAACTCCTCCCCATCACCTCCCCAGCACCTCCTCCCAATCACCACTTCCCCAGCTTCTCTTCCCCAACACCTCATCACCTCCTCCCCAACACCACCTCCCCAGCACCACCTCCCCAGCACCTCCTCACCAACACGACCTGCCCACAGTGGCATTAAAACCCTCAAGACTCTCTCTCCCTTCCCGGTAAAAAGACTCGAACGTAGTAATTCTGTTCTCTGGTCCATTTAAACACTAGTATGAGGTCACACACATAGACTGAAACACAATGACCTTGACCTCTGACCTTACAGCACCAAAATTTA
This sequence comes from Homarus americanus, assembly GCF_018991925.1. Taxonomy (NCBI): domain Eukaryota; kingdom Metazoa; phylum Arthropoda; class Malacostraca; order Decapoda; family Nephropidae; genus Homarus; species Homarus americanus. Next base: position 38,313 of record NW_024755315.1, read on the forward strand.
ACAGACAGGTAGCCCAACTAACCAATCGAGACAGACAGACAGACAGACAGACAGAAACGACAATATCACTTGGTTTGTTGACATATTCTATTCAACACACTTACGGAGACTCAGAGCAACAAGGAGACTAAAACAAGAGAGAGATACACAGATAGACAAATATAGACAGACAATCAGAGAGAGACAGAGACAGAGGCAGCCAAAGGAGGGTCTCAGGCAAAACTATTCCCCAAGGAGGCTGGATCATCCCAACAAACTTGTTTACGACATCAAAGGTGGGCAAGAGTCTGAGCTGACAGGGGAGGAGGTGCTGGGGAGGTGTTGGGGAGGTGCTGGGGAGGTGTTGGGGAGGTGCTGGGGAGGTGGTGTTGGGGAGGAGGTGTTGGGGAGGAGGTGTTGGGGAGGTGTGCTGGGGAGGAGGTGTTGGAGGAGGTGTTGGGGAGGGGAGGTGGGGTTGGAGGAGGTGTTGTGGGTGTTGTAGAGGAGGTGTTGAGGAGGTGCTGGGGAGGTGTTGGGAGGAGGAGGTGTTGGGGAGGTGAGGTTGAGGGGAGGAGGTGGTGTTGGGAAGGTGGAGTTGGGAGGAGGTGTTGTGGAGGTGTTGGGAGGTGTTGGGGAGGTGGTGTGGGGAAGGTGGGGAAGATGTGTTGAGGTGGTGGTGTTGGAGGTGAGTTGAGGAGGTGTTGTGGAGAAGGTGTTGTGGAGGAGATGTTGAGGTGTTGGGGAGGTGTTGCTGTGGAGGGGTGCTGTGGGAGGAGGTGCTGTGGTGTTGGGAGGTGTTGGAGGTGTTGTGGAGGTGTTGGGAGGTGAGGTGTGGGGAGGAGGTGCTGGGGAGGAGGTGGTGTGGGAGGGTAGGAGGTGTTGGGAGGTGGTGCTGGGAGGTGCTGGGAAGGAGGTGGTGTAGGGGAGGAGGTGTTGGGGAGGAGGTGTTGGGGAGGAGGTGTTGGGGAGGAGGTGTTGGGAGGAGGTGTTGGGGAGGAGGTGTTGGGGAGGTGCTGGGGGTGGTGTTGGGGAGGTGGAGTTGGGAGGTGGTGCTGGGGAGGAGGTGTTGGGGAGGAGGTGTTGGGAGGAGGTGCTGGGAGGTGGTGTTGGGGAGGTCTTAGGGAGGAGGTGTGGGAGGAGGTCTTGAGAAGGAGGCGGTGTTGGGGAGATGGAGTTGGGGAGGAGGTGTTGTGGAAGGTGTTGGGAGGAGGTGTTGGGGAGGTGCTGGGGAGAGGTGCTGGGTGGGTTGGGGAGGTGGAGTTGGGGAGGTGGTGCTGGGGAGGAGGTGGTGTTGGGGAGGAGGTGGTGTTGGGGAGGTGGTGTTGGGAGGTGGTGTTGGGGAGGTGGTGCTGGGGAGAAGGTATTGGGAGGAGGTGTTGGGGAAAGGAAATACGGAGACCTGTTGGAGTATAACGAGAGAGAGAGAGAGAGAGAGAGATGATTACAACCACCATGAACGAACACTAAAGGCATTCGTAAAAAATAATAATAATAATAATAAAAACAACATCGACTATACACAAAAAATAACAAAATACAAATTAAAAAATAAAATACGAAAGGAAACGCGATAAAAAAATATAAAAATAAAAACCACCAGAAATATTGATTGAGCTGCGATTGGTTAAAGGTTGTGGGAAAACGGATTAGATTTAGGAGGGGGGTGGGGCAGGAGGAAGGGGAGGGGTGTGAAGGGGGGGGGGAAGGGGAGGGGGAAAGTCAATAAAAAGAGGGTTAGGGATTTTGGTGGTGGTGAAAAAAGAAAAAAAATAGAAAGGAAAGAAAAAAAAACTGGCAGTGAATTTGAGAGAATTGGCGCGAAATGAATGTCGATATTGGGACAAGGATGAGGGAGGGAGTGGGAGGGAGTGGGGGAGGGAGTGTAGGAAGGAGACAGAGACAGGAAGGGAGGGAGAGAAGGATGGATGGAAGGAGGGAGTGAAGGAGGGAGACAGGGAGAGGAGGAGGGTGTGAAGGATGGAGACAGAGAAGGGAGGGAGGAAGGAAGGAAGGGGTGACGGAGGACGGGAAGAAAAGAGGGAAGGAGGGAGAGAACAAAACGCATCGTGTTCTATCTCTCTCTCGTGTGATTTCAACGCAAGGAAGATAATGGAAAAAACGTCAAGAATTTAAGTGAATATCTCTTTTCTGCGATGCTCTGATATGCGATTCGCCAGTCCTGCTATGTAAATTCCCCACGTTAGCTCTGCACTAGCGGCGTCTTTTGTACTTAAATGCGACGCGATGTTGGGTTATTTCGCTGCATGGAACGCGTGTAAATAGTTTAGCGGAGTCAAAGCAAACGGTGACGTAACTGTGTTTGTGATCCGTGGCGTCAAACCTTTCATATTGTGTAACGCCTTAGTCCCCCACCCCACCACACCTACTCATCATCACTACACCCTCTACCCCTCGAACACAACCCTCTCCCACTAACACACCCCTACCTTCTAACACACTCCAACCCCCCAACACACCTCAATACCCACCTACCAGCCACCACCTCCCCTACTCCCCAACACCACACCCTTATTCTCCAACAACACATTCTCTACCCCGACACACTCCTACCCACCCCCCCTCTTCCCCCAAACCCCGGAAAATCATTTTACCTCCCCGTCGTAATACCTCCTGGTAAAGGTCGTGTTTTCAAAATGTCTACGAATCCTCTGGTCAAATATATATATTTTTTCCAACAAATAAACTTGACACTTTTGCGAAGTTTGAGAAATATATTTCTTCTGGGAAAAACGTGAGCATCTTGATGGGATTAAATGTGATTCTTATTTTCCTGACCAAGAGAGACAACGAGGCTTTCATCATAATATTTACACTGCACCAGAATTATTCCCCCGAGAATTGGTGTGTTGAAGCTCTCGTTTAAACACACCTTTTTACCCAAGACCTTTAGAAGGGTGAGGCGGCACCATTCACTAGGAGAGTGCCAGCCGGAGCCGACCTAGACTATCTGCTGTCTGTATGAATACTTCCCGCCAAAACTGTCAGCTTACAATTTTGGCGGGAAAAAATATTTTAATCCAACACGGAATTGCACCAGCGAGGAACATTTTCCGCCGAAGCAATTATAATTTTTTTTAAGGGAGAAAAGATGATATTTTTTTCACATTTGCCGCTGAAACTATCACTCAAGGCGAGGTGGTAAATTTTATTATCTTGTATCTGCAGTAGAGATGGATATTTTTCCCGCCAGAACTATCAGCTGATATTTTTGGCGGGCAGCATGCGTGGCTGGGTGTGCGTCAGTGTAAACAAAAGCTTTTGTCTCCGGGCGGGTCCTCCACAGCGTCCCTCCTTCTTGATTGCGACCCTCTGGCAGCAGCTTCTCCTCGTCCTTTGTCCCCAGGAACTTTCTTTCAAGTTATTTACTCAACAATTCAAAAGACCGTGACAAAAGAAAGTCAATGATGTGAAATACAAAGCATCAAAGTAGACCTGGGAAAATCAGGGGTTAAGAGAGCGGCCATTTTTGTCATTTTCCTGCATTGAAATGTGTTATGGAGGAGCAGCGGCCGTCATCCACTCTAGTTAATTTACTCCACCTGGGAGCCACACACGATCACGTCTTTTATTACCGAAACTGCTTTATTTTAATGTTTACTTAATTAGTACATTTACACCTGCAGGAACCACGCGATCAGTAGTGTGTGTGTGTGTGTGTGTGTGTGTGTGTGTCAAACCAATCTACACCCATCAGGATTCTTAACCACCTTACATTAAAAAAAAAGTCGAACGAATATTAACAACGCCATATTCCTAAGGGGAGGGGGAGGTTAAGAAGAAGAACAATCAGAGAATAGCTTTGCAGTCATCTCAGTGTGGGGGGTGACAGCATATTGAAGTGGGAGACATTTCTGTATATATGTGTGAGGCAATCAGTGTTGTATCGCGTCTAGGGGCGGTAGTGTGGTAGGGGTGGTGGTAGTGGTTGTTGGGGTGGTGGTAATATAGGAGGTAGTAGGGGTGGTGGAAGTACTGGTGGTAGTATATGATTGTGGTAGTAAGAGTTAGTGATTGGTTGTCGTGGGAAGAGGAGGAGGAGGAGGAGGAGTAGCCCAGAAGTTATGTTACAGCCTGGATGAGATGTCGACTGTCCTCTCTCCTTCGGTCGGATTTGCTCTGCCTCAGGGGAACGAGAGCTTCTGCCCCAACGCCGACAACAGTTGCAGATATTGACTATGAGGCTACTGTCACTGAATGCCGGATAGATCTGCGGCTCAACTAATTTAACACAGATGGGATAGCTACTTGTGTATTAGGATATTTAATATTAAGGTAATAAAATGGCGGTGATGGTGTGGCTTTTGGGGGAGGCTGGAGGCCACGTTTGTAGTAGTAGTAGTAGATATTGACTATGAGGCAACAGTCACTGAATGCCGCCATAGATCTGTGGCTCAACTAGCTCAACACAGCCAGGGTAGCTACTTATGTAAAAGGATATTTAATTTTAACGTAATAAAATGGTGGCAAAGGTGTGACTATTGAGGGAGGCTGGAGGTCATAAATAAACCAGTATTAGTAGTAGCGACGGCAGTAGACACCAAATAAAGCCAAACAAACACAGCACACCTGTACCTATATATTACGTCTCTACAGGTATATAATCTCCTCAACAGTCAGGGAATCCACCAGGACCTGTCTATTAACTGTCAGGACCTGTCTACTAAACTGACAGGTCCTTGTATCACTCGTAGACAGCCCTCATGATTTACTGGAAGGTTCCTGAAGGGTATGAGCACCTGTCAGGGAATAATGAGAGAGATTCAGAGGTCTCCCTTAACCTCACACTGGTTAGGTTAGGTTAGGATAGGTTAAGATAGGTTAGGTTAGGTTAGGTTAGCGTTGGATAGGTTAGGTTAAGTTAAGTTAGCGTTGAATAATTAGGTTAAGTTAGCATTAAGTTTGGATTGGTTAGGTTAGGTTAGGGTGGTTAAACTTAAGGTGAAATTAGTTTGGGGCCAAATTTTCACGTGAACCGAAAAATATAAACATCTAAAACGCAGTGACTGCATGCTGAAAATACCACCAGTTAAGTCAGTAAGAGCGACCAGGCAAGAGTACTAAATATCCGTCGAGTAAAGAAAAGTATTCAGTATTGACACAAGTTAACACGTTGTATACCACGAATGATTCCTAATGCACGAAAATCATTCAGGTATAACGAAAAAAGAATTAACACCTGTACTTTTTACATCTATTAATGAATGCACAGGTGTTGGCATAATCACTCGGGGGGTGGGGGTGAGGGAAATAAAATACATTTACAGAAAATCGGAAATAAAATGTGTGTGAGAGAGAGAGAGAGAGAGAGAGAGAGAGAGAGAGAGAGAGAGAGAGAGATTCTGAAATACTAAATGAACACGATATTGACAGGGATAATATAGGTAGGTGTGTGTGTGTGTGTTAAGATGCAACCACTGCTTGCTTCCTCTCGCTTTCAGCTGCCGCCGCTGGCTATCCCTCATGATGAACAGGGAAGCAACTTGCAAAAGTCTTCCCCTGCCAGTACACAGCCTCTTCACCATCAAGACTCCTGCTGTGCCTCCTCGTGGCAACACACGGTAACTGGGTGCCTCGTGGGCCCAGGCTATAGCAGCAGGGGATCTCAGAGAAGCAGTGGGCCCCAGAGGGACGGCCCACTGGCCTGTGGACACGTCCTGGCGCCTACAACCACTGCCCAGCTGCCTTGCGAATTAACCTTGGTAGGTATAAGCCCTATAAGGCTATGGGAGTAAGCCCCGAACAAAAAATCTGCGGTGGAGACACGTTTACAGAGCTCCAACAAAACCCCAACGGCGGTATTGGCGGAAGAGGTGACCAACAGGGGCTATTCCCCTTAAAAAAAAGGCAGCAGTGCAATCCGGTCCTGCCTGTGCGACTGAGCAGCCCTTTCCAGGAGCCACTCTGCTCACCCCACATGGGGAGGGGGCTAGAAATAGGTGCCCTAAACAAAGCCTGCCGAAAGAACCAACTTGACTGGGCAATCGCAATCGAAAACAATTATAATTACAGATCAAAGAAAAAAAATACAACCTTTTATGGTCGCTGCATGGAATGTCAGAACCATTCTGGATAATGGCCCAAATGAGCACCCTGAAAGAACTGCCCTTATGGCAAAAGAGCTGGCTAGGTACAACATCAACATAGCGGCCATTAGTGAGTCCTGGCTCCCAGACGAGGGTCGACTCACAGAACGGGGGTCTGGCTATACCTTCTTCTGGAAGGGTAAGCCTGCTGCGGAGAGAAACCGCATTTATGGAGTTGGCTTTGCCATCCGCCAATGCATCCTACACAGGCTACCTGAAATGCCTGTTGGGATCTAACCAGCGCCTCACGACGCTCTGAGTCCCACTGAATCACTCACGTCATGCCTTTTTCATCAGTGCATACGCCCCAACACTGGATACAGAGGATGACATCAAGGAGGCCTTTTACGCCGGCCTTGACAGAGTGCTAACCTCTATCCCCAGAGAAGATAAGGTTGTGCTCCTTGGCGACTTCAGTGCCAGAGTTGGCAGAGATGTTGACTTATGGTAGGGAACCATAGGGATAAATGGACAAGGCAAGTGTAATCCCAACGGCCTACTCCTCCTCAGCAAGTGTGCTGCACACAACCTCACTATCACCAATACCTTGTTTAGGCAGGCCGACAAGTTCAAGGGTTCGTGGCAACACCCACGATCCAAACACTGGCATCTCATTGACTACATCATTGTCAGAGAAAGATCGACGAGTTGTCCTCATCACTCGAGCCATGCGTTGCTCAGACCACTTATTATTATTATTATTATTATTATTATTATTATTATTATTATTATTATTCAACATGCACACATACTATTGCTCTTTAAAACCCTCTAAGGTAACACTGCAAACAGAATAACGTAATTACCATAAATTACAAACAATAATTCACAGAAAAAAACATGTAAACAAGATAAATAAACAGACGTAAACACAAACACACAATAATACAGGAGAGAGAAAACGGATGGCTGCTGGACTTTGAGGGGGGAAACTTAAATAATTGAAATGGATGTTTACTTTCCATCACAGCTCTCACACTGCATAGGAGATGTGAGGGGCCCTGGCGAGTGTACGTGTCAACAAAGGGGGCTAGTCATACCCCTTCATCCTGTGGCAGACATTCAAGTATCCGTAGCGTAGGGGAGAGTGAGGAGGAAGAAGAAAAGGAGGAGGGAGAAGAGGAGTAATGATGAAATGGTAACCTGGGGGGTGAAAAAAAATAAGAGAAGCAATATAATATACTCTCATGGTTGATATTTCTATATATGATCTATATCCCAAATCACGCGCCATGGGAAGACGAATTGTCGACGTGGAAGGCGACGACGATAACAGATATAAACAATGTCTAATGATTAATAAATTTGGGGAGGGGAGAAGGGGAGGGGGGAGGGAAGGGTGAAGGTGGGAAGGGGGAGGAGGGAGGTATTTTTCACTTACCTGGGACCCACTTTCACCCCAACATGTGACCTGTCTTGCTAATGGGTGAAGTGTCTTGTGGCCAGGTGTTTCCTCTACAAGGCTTCAGGAATTACATGTGGTTTATCTCTGTCCCGTTGTACATAAACCACTATCACCTGTACCCCACCACCACCTATTACCACCAACTACCATCACCTACCACAACCACCAACTAGCACTAGTATCACCTATCACCACCATCCTAACTTCACCTTCCACCACTTACCCATCACCACCTACCTATCTACCAACATCTACCACCATTCACCCAACAGCACCTACCTATCTACCAACATCTACCACCATTCACCCAACAGCACCTACCTATCTACCAACATCTACCACCATTCACCAACACCCACCAACCACTTCCATCGCCCCATAAACCACTCGACGCAACACTCACACACAGACCAATCTACTACGCGTTCATCTCAATCCTATATCCAATACCACTCTCTCTCTCTCACACCTCCTCATCCTTCCACCTCCTCCTCGACCACCCCCCACTACAGAAGATTTAGATTAGATTGCCCCCGAGAGGGCTAGTTTATTGGGCACCCCCTTACATCCTGAGCAAGGTGAAACGCAGAAGTGTTTACAGCGCCCATCTGGGAAGCATGAGTAGTTCATGCTTGCCTTTATGACTCAAAAATTAAGGGCGTAAAAGCCTGAAGGGTCATAGGTTTTGTCAGCAAGTTACATAAAGTGACAGAAAGATGAGTGTGTGGGGGGGAAATTCCCGGTACAATTTATCTGTTTATGGCAAAGTGTGGCAGGTCCCTAATAATGTCAAGTGCCAGGCCTGTCTCTAGGAGGGGGGATATCTGGTCAGGGAGGGAAGAGGTGCTGGTAACGGCTGGGGACCTGTAGGAGGAGGTCATAGGGCAAGTGAGGATGTAGTGAGAGAGGGTGTGAGAGTCGGGATGACCACAAAGTTTACAAACAGCGCGGCCAGGATCAGGGTTGCCAATGTACTAGGCGTGGCGACAGCACAGACACAGTAGCGGGCGCGGCTTGCGGTGGGTGGACAGGTTGAGGCACCACATGTCGTGAAGATGAGGCAGGACTTCGCTCGGGGGCAGCAGGCACTACACCAGTAGTGAAGGCCGCCGGCGGTGGAGTAGGCTAATGAGCAGGGGGCTCACAGGGGACAACCAGCTTGTGTCAAACCAGAAGAGGTGAGTGACTGGGTGGCAACAGAGGGCAAGAGTAGGTGGGAGATGGTGGTACAGAGTGTAACGAAGAGTTTTTTCAATACGGTTGTAAATTCTTGAAAGAGGGATATGATCTGTGTCATGTCACTGAAGGGGGGTTGTGGGGGGAGGGGCACCGGTCGGAGCACAAGGCCTGACAGCGTCAGAGTAGAGACGGGGAGGAGGACCAGTAGTAGTTGAGTTAGGAGATGGCCGGGACTGCTGTGTTGCAGCCAGGTGAGGCCAGGCAGAGGCAGGTGTTGTTGAAGGAGGCGCTGCTGGAGAGAGAGGGGACACAAAGGGAGGTGGCCCGGTAGACACGGCCTTCGGGGAAGCTTTTCCCCTGGGACAGACGGGCGATTGGGGCATTGCCGTGAGTCAGCATTGTGCCGGCCGCCACAGTTACAACACCTGGGGTCAACTACATCGCCAACACCACCCCCATTAAGGTGGTCTTTGATTTTCTGGGCACAGGCGGCGGAGTTATGGTTACGTGAACAGAAACGATCTGGGACGATCACGTCGGCAGCAGGCAGTGAAGGTGTGACGCCAATGAGAACAGATAACACAAAATGCAGGCCCGGGGTGATAGGGTTCTGCATAAAGTGGAGGGAGGATTGGGTGGGCCTCCACAGTGGTTGGGCATTCCCTTCCCTTCCACTTAACAATGACAGCAGCTTGTGGGGTGTCCCCCGGTAATGTCGACGTATACTGAGTATACGAGAATTAATGTCACGTGCATCTTCGATGTCAGCGTATAGGGGGAATCGTTTCACTAGGATGTGGCAACATTCATCAGTGTCTACTGGGGGGGGGGGGCACCAGGATAACCCCGTCAAAGCCAACAGTACTAAGTGTTTCATAGACCTCAGGAGTCTGACACTTGATAAAGTTCCGTTTCTTACCTTGTCAGAATTGAATGTTGAAACCGTGTTGTCTGCAGTACTTCATCATCCAATTAAAGCGTTCCTCTACGGTTTTCAGTGAATCATTGGGGAAGTACAGATTCAGCTTACTTGGCTGGTTGGCAGAGGGCAGGGTGATAGGGTCCGTGGTATTGGTGTTTCCGCTCCGACTAGTGCTTCCCATAGAAACATTACCGTCACTGTCATAATCACTGGGGTCTGACTCTTGAAGGGAATTGGATTCGGTATGACGAGGTGAGTTGGCGATGGCATCAGTATCAGAGATGTCTGCATCTATGATAGAGCCTCTTCTGGGACGTTTATGTCGACCCCCCATGCTGGCTGAGGGGACCTTTGTGGGACGATCGGGAAATCAAGAGCACCTATGGGCACGTCTGTCCCCTTAGGGGGTCACGCCACTACAGAATGTTCCATTTTTTTGTAAACAACCTTTCGTGTGCCGTTCTCTCATTACCTCCTCGGGCGACACACACTCCTCTTCCTCGTCTTCTTCTTCTTGGTATTCCTCGCCTCCTCTCCACACAATATTGTTCTCCTGTCCAGCATCTCCTCCCATATTGCTTCTTCCTCTTTCATACATAACAACAAGACGATAACTAGAGTAATATTAAAAATAACAACAAAGATCGTAATTTTCACCAATAAAATCATCGTAAATAGAGACGTGAAACAAACAGGAACACTTTTGATAGGTGTGTCATCAAGGGGCTTCGAGGGTAACGTCAGACGAAAATGACTGCTCGTGTTGGCGCTGGTAAGACCTATAGGGTGGTGATAGACAACGCCAGGCGATAGCAACTCATAACACTGGCGTTGTTGATTTTTTTATGACACGACAAATAAAAGTATCACCACGCCAGAGAGAGAGAGAGAGAGAGAGAGAGAGAGAGAGAGAGAGAGAGAGAGAGAGAGAGAGAGAGAGAGAGAGAGAGAGAGAGAGAGTACTTGACGTCACTCTCACACCACCACACTTTATGTTTATACTGTCATCAGCTCTCCACCCCTCATCCTCCTGCCCGGGGACACGTGTGTACCTTAACCCGAAACTCTAACGTGAGGATAAAAAAAAATCATTGTGTCCTAACCTAACCAACTTTAACCTAACCTAACCAAACGTAACCAACATTAACCTTACCTTTGGTTTATCTGTAGTTAAGGAAATGTACCTCGTTAAGGCAGAGCCAGCCCCACACAAACACACACTGACACAAACAACACAAACATCACAAACAATATAACACAAAATAATAGGGACAAAAGTTTCCCCCAGCTTATCGAAGACTCACAAGAGTTTGGAAGACATCGTGCGTGTGGTAGCGGGTAGTGACAAACGTGAGGGAAAAACATCGTACCAAAAAATAAACTTTTCTAGTAACGGTAAATATAATTGTCTATTTAGGAGAACGAGCGTTAAGTCTGTTTGTTGTGATTCCTGGAGTAAACTAAGAGGAAAACTTACAAGGTTATAACTTCAGAATAACAGTATCTGGGCCAGACTTTCTCTAGTATCGTTGGAACCTTATTTTTTGTTCATGTTCGTGGCGGCAGTTGGAGCGTTGTCTGGTTCCCTCATACAGACACAACAGATATGCACTATTAAACGACGGCTCTAATTGATCGATTAAGTACAAACAAAACATATTCTGAACTTAAGAAATACAAATAAATATGAAGAATATATATAATCAGATGATATAGATACAATCATCTCTAGTGTATAATATTGTATAGTGCACAAAATACTGCTGCCTGACGTATAAAACACTTCATTCTCTTCCTGCATATATGAATGATTTCTCTATAAATTCAGCATAAAATAATTATCAAACCTGTATTTTTTTTTAAATGAGGATATAATTTTATTTCACGCTGATTGGAAGAGAAAATTAATAAAATATACACTTAAATTGATTTTTTTTCAGAGTCTTCCGGGTGAACGAATTGACCAATAAGGTAACGCCAAGCTGCTTGTAAGTGTGTGTGTGTGTGTGACAACGGGGAACACAAGCAGTTCAGGAAGAAAGCTAATCTATACGTACTTCTGCAACACTATGAGAGAGAGAGAGAGAGAGAAACCATTTACACACCGCCAGCACCACAACACAATTACACTCGGCTCTTTAAAGGATCAGTTTGACGAGGCGGCTACACTGAGAGGCTTTGATCCTCCCATTTCATGAGGGATGAGGGTCTGACTCCACGTCCTCGAGGTCAGACACGGCACAAACGTCAAAGGTAGATTAGATTTTGTTTCTGTGAGGCGGCTGAAAGGAGGGAGCTGGTGGCTGATACTCTGATGATGAAGATAAAGATGAATACTGAAGAGACGTAATAAAGTGGGGAAGATGATGATGGTAATAATAATAACATTGAATAATGAAACTGACCAATAAAACTGAATAGCCATATGAATAGAGTAGAAACGCGCGTGTGATGAACGCGTGACGGACGTGGTGCAGGTCCTCAACAGGGTCGGTCATGGGTGTGACTACCACCACACACTAGACCAGAAACAGCCCGCCAGGAAGGAGAGGAGGGCTTCACCGCCTCACTTCAGTAAGACACCAAGACTTACGCCAACACTCTGACGTCACCAGATGGGTTTTCTTATCCTGGAAGAATCTGAACGAACGTCTGGTTGTGTGACGCCAAATATTCCTCGGTATTTTGTTTGTGGACCTTGGGGCCTAGTCCTATTAGACCCCAGCTGTACCGGACCCCATCCTGACTTAAATGTCATATTGTGGAGTCCTGACCTAATAAGTTCGTTCCAACCTAACTTAACCAAGACACAGTGCTACAGGCAGCCCTCGTCATATTCGTCAACTGTTCTCTACACCAAGAAACACAAAACCAAAACCACCTGTCGAATACACCAATTAACCATCCCGCCGCCCACCTACCCTCCCCCCATAAAAACTATATCAGATTAATTTCCATCATTAATATCAAAGTCAACATCAACCAACAGCAGTAAAGAAGTTCATCTATCCAATCTATCCCAGTTTGCACTTTATTGCGTGGTTGAGTGATTACACAACTCACCTCCCGTCTTAAGGTGCTCTGGTTCGTGACCGGGACAACCCCCCCCCTCGAAACGTGCAAATGGGTACCTGACTTGACAGATGAGGAAGTGAAGGCTGTCGAGTGCAGTGTCAGTTTCTGTCTCCTTGCATACCAGAAGCTTAGTATACAATGTGCTGTACCATAGGCCTACGCAAACGACGTGTACTGTACCCTAGACCTTTGGAAACCACGTGTACTGTACCCTAGGCCTATGTAAACCACGTGTACTGTACCCTAGGCCTATGTAAACCGCGTGTACTGTACCCTAGGTCTATGTAAACCACGTGTACTGTACCATAGACCTATGTAAAACACGTGTACTGTACCCTAAGCCTACGTAAACCACGTGTACTGTACTGTACCCTAGGCCTAAGTAAGCCTCGGCCACTTCAATGTTATGTTAATTTATCTCAAAACTCTTGATAATAATTATGAGAATTATTGGTAAGAAATAATAATGTGTCACTTACCTCAGCGATGAAGTGGCGGTGTTCCATTGTCACGTGGTGATGGTGGTAGTTGGGTAGGTGGGTGAGGTGGGTGGAGTGGTGGTAGTGGGGTACGTGGGGTGGTGGGTAGTGGTGGTAGGTAGTGGTTGGTTAGAAAGGTATGGGTATCAAGGGCGTCATCTGGCAGCACTGGAGATGGTGGTTCTGTAAGAGAGAAAAAACACATCTTTACTAAAGAGTCTTGGCGCACCAGACAAAATCTTAACCCCAGCAACCAATCCACGGTTTGATTACGACGACATATAGGCCATATGCAAGAACTGCCGTCGTGTACACACTGCTGTGGTATCCCGATGGGCGTTTTGCAAGAATCCTTCGATGCTTATAAAAAAAACTGCGATGCATACTACTATGGAACTATATTTTGAAACCAAACTAAAATAAACAGAATTGGATGTACTGTACATAAATTGTAGAAATCTGCAAAGGAATAATATATTTTTTTTAAGATATCCTCCATATGAAACAGCTTACGAAGATTTTATTGTTCTTTTTCAAAGAATTCCAAGTTTGTATGGGGACATCCGGCAGCCACTACTTGCCTCATCGCCGCTTACATACTTCAAATCCTCCTAACCATCACCAAAGGTAAGCCTTTAAGATAGCTAATCCAAATAATTTATGTGTAGGAATGTATGGAAGTCAAATTAATCTAAATAAACAAAAATCCTAAGTTGGAGAGTGGTGAGAGCTGCTCCATCTGGGATGATAAATCACGTCCCTTATCGGGAATGATGTCAACCCAATTTTTGTAATGAGCACAATAAATAATAATCGGCCACATTACCAAAATATATATTGCGTTAGTTTAAATACCCAGTAGCCTGTACCGGGGTAGTTGCCAGGCTCTAGCACATTTGCCAGTTTTTGCATACGTGATTTTTCCTGTTTTTGTTTTCATTATAGATGGCAACTATCAAGGATTTCCATATGCTTAATGGCAATGATGATCTACAGTACTGTACACAGCCATTCTATATTTTGTCTACAAGTATAGTAGAATCAATTGTGAACACATTGGCCTTGTATGATTCCAACAAAAATTAATAATGCCTTCCAAAATAAAAGAAATTGATGGTATTATTATCTTTTCGATCATCCAGGGAATTTTAGGATTTTAAGATCACCCATTTTTACCAGTTAGCTTTGGTTAGGATAACATTTCGATGTAGAACATTAAACTTTTAGAGGGCTATAACTTTTTCTATGAATTTATAAAAAAGAAAAGAAAAAAAGATCACATTTTTGGAAACATCAAAAAAATCTACACTGAAAAAAAATATTTTTAAATTTTTTGAGTGTTGTATATTAAACCTAAAAGATCCGTGTTTCTGTAGGATTTTATTTATTTTAAATAGTTTAACAGACAAAAATTACCCAGAATATGTACGTAGGTGATGGCAACTTCTAAATATCAACCTTCATAAATAAATATGTTTCAGAATTCGCAAATTTAACTACACAATTTCAATGCCTTTATTTTCACTTCCAGGTACAGCTGACTATTCACCTTTCACCGAAACTGAAGAAATAATTCTTGGTGTCATGGATGATGTGGAATTTTTCCGTTTACTGTACTGGGAAGATTCTGGAAATTGCTACCTAACCTAACCTCGGAATAGGCTCCCAGACCTGGAACAGATAAATTTGGCAACTTTCTGTAATTTCCCAGAATTAATCATTATTTCATCCTCTGAATTTGTTCACAGATCAGGAAAAAATGAAGAGTTTCTGGAATTTTCAGAAAATACGCCTCGGAAAAATCCGGGCCAATTTCAATTCCGAGCCTTGAAGAGTTCGGCTAAAGAAGATTCTAATGCACGTAAATTACTTTTTATGGTCTTAGCTAAGGCAGATGACTTAAGTGCATTAGCAGAAGGTTAATAGCACCAGCAGAGACTTAAGATATTATAAATACTGTAGATTCTTTTAGTGTATTCATTGACATGCAAGTTCTGTCATTCTTCTGTTGTCATTGAGAAGTATGTAATATTGAGTTTGTTTTTACGTTGTGTTTTTCTTTTTTTAGATTTTGTAAATTCTTTCTTGATTCATTTCTATGTAGTGAGTAGTCATCATGTTTTGTTATCTTGTTATATAAAATTTAATTTCATATTATAACCAAATTGGTCATCTGTTTCATTTTCCATCAGTTTATAATAAATATATAGATATGCAAAGAAATCATCATTTAACTATATCCTGTTTCATATTCATAAGGTTTATTATAAATTACAGCTCATCTTATAAAAATAATTTGACTACAGTATTTATATACAGACATATAATTTGACTGCAATACAAGGATACAATGAAAATTTGATTCATGTCTGGTTTGGTGAAGATGTGAAAATAGCAATTACAGATTTTAGGTAATGTAAGAATAGCCTAACAGAACTTACAGAAAATTCAGTAATTTTTAACAGCATTGAAATGAGCTCCCCACACTATATGAGTGGTTGGTTTGTTCTCTCCCAACACTATATGAGTGGTTGGTTTGTTCTTGTAATGTAAGGCAGGTAATGTTAAGGTGTGGGTAGAATGAGGAATCACTGCTGATACTCCCTTCACCTAATCTAAACAAAATATAAGGATTGTTTCTGTAATGCTTCTTCAGAATTCATAAACCATTTACATGAGTGGCCAAAAGAGTATGTTTTTCCAATAAGATTATGTGAAAATACCTGCATTCTGGTATTTTCCACTGACAATTAACTCAGGCTCTAAAAACTTAACCCAGGCTCTAAAAATTTAACTCAGGCTCTAAAAATTTAACTTGGGCTCTAAAAACTTATCTCGGGCTCTAAAAATCACTACAGGGTAAAGTTTCAACAAGAACTAGAATTAGGTTTCTCTTTCATTGTTGTTGTTATAGGACCTACACTGAGCACAACTGGAGGTGTTAAATGGCCACCAACATACCCCCGAGGCTTACTGTTATTGTTATGGTGAACGTACTTACAGAGAATGGACGAAGGCTAACTACGCCACACACAAGTTTAACCATGTTCCTTTCGCTTTTTCCTTCAGTAATCCCATTGTATAGCTGGTTGTGTGTTATGTATGGCGCTAGTTTTAGGTGGAATTCTTGGTGAGAGTATTACGGTCACAGTCACTGCCTTCAACTTCAACTCGGGAGTATTCAGTATAGAAGTGTAATTCTCCTTTAAAACCATTATTTTTAATGAGAAGCCACAGCGAGACCTTGGCGCCGCTTGATGGCAGAATGACCAACTATCCAAAGAAAACGTCTGTCAAATAAGGACAGACTACAGTACTATTGTTATTGAGCTTCATTTTAATGTTTCACATTTTTTCTTGGAAATAAAAAATATAATACCTTCAGAGTACAGTATAAATGACAGTTAATTTTCTAAAAAAAAATGGAAAAAAAAGGGTCACGACCTAAGGTTGAAGAAGCAACAAGTAAAGAAAACTGTGAGGGCAAACTTTTTTGGAGTGAGAGCTAAGAACTCGTAGAACAATTTACCAGAGAGTGTTGTGATGACACCGAGTGTGAGCTCATACAAGATCAAACAAGACGAACTCTGACGCAGGTACAGATACAGTACGTTCAAGAGCAAGTACATGCCCAGAGACGAGGCCGGCCGTCAAGCGGTGATCCTTCATCCAGGCAGTAAATATGACCAATATTTGTATGTATATTCAGCAAAGAGATGATATAAACGTGGTGACTATGAATGTCTTTTCAAATCATATTTTTTATTCGATACTTCAGCGTAACACAATTAATGTACAGCTATTCTCTTTGACGTCCGATTTTAAATCCGTAATTTATTCCTGAATGTCCCTGAGCGATAGTCCACTACGTCACGTTATTTCGTTTGAAAATATACTGTACTAAAATTTCTACGACATGATTTGTTCTGACAAAAAAATATTTTAGCATTTATCAGTTTTTTTTTTTTACCCCCAAAACCCCCAAAAATAATAATGGGTGACGGTGGTGTTGTGGAGGAGGTGTAATGACAGATGGGGCCAGGTTACCAACACGTAATTAGTAGCGTAAACGATTTTCTTGTTATCATTTAAGATCTATTAATTATGAGAAAAGGTATGATTCCCTTACATACAGCACTGAAGGTATTACCTAGTATTAGAGCTTGTGTGTGTGTGTGTGTGAGAGGGAGACGGGAGGGGACCCAAACCATCAATATCTCCTCCACAACTTCCCCCGACCACCACACCTCCGGCAGAATTTTTATGTCAAACTTACCACAATTTGGCTACTTGGCTCACTCCCACATACTCCAGGGGGCGACACTCCCACATACTCCAGGGGGTGACACTCCCACATACTCCAGGGGGCGACACCCCCACATACCCCCAACACATACTCCCCAGGAGGCGACGCTCCCACATACTCCAGGGGCGACATTCCCACACTCCAGGGGCGACACCCCACATAATCCCAGGGGACGATCTCCACATACTCCAGGAGGCGACACTCCCACATAATCCAGGGGCGACATTCCCACATACCCAGGGGGCGACACTCCCACATACTCAGGGGACGACCTCCCACATACTCCAGACATTACATACCCAGGGGCGACACCCCACAATCCCAGGGACGATACTCCCACATACTCCCACACTCCCACATACCCAGGGGGCGACACTCCACATACCCAAAGGACGACACTCCCACATACTCCAGGGGGCGACACTCCCACATACTCAGGGACGACACTACCACATACCCAGGGGCGACATCCCCACATACTCCCAGGGGACGATACTCCCCACATACCCAGGGGCGACATTCCACATACTCCAGGGGCGACATCCCCACATACCCCAGGGACGATACTCCCACATACCCAGGGCGACCCACATACCCAGGGGCACTCCCACATACCCAGGGGCGACACTCCCACATACTCAGAGGGTGACACTCCCACATATTCCAGGGGCGACACTCCCACATACTCCAGGGGCGACACCCCACACCCCAGGGGACGATACTCCCACATACTCCCAGGAGGCGACACTCCCACATACCCACGATACTCCCAGGGACGATACTCCCACATGATCCCACATCCAGGGGGGGCTGGAGGCGACACTCCCACATACTGACACCCACATACTCCCAGGGGACGATACTCCCACATACCCAGGGGGCGACACTCCCACATACCCAGACAACATCCCACATACTACTGCCAGGAGGCGACACTCCCACATACTGCAGGGTGACACCCCCACATACTCCCAGGGGACGATACTCCCACATACTCAGGGGGCGACACTCCACATATACACTTACCCCATAGGGTCGACACTCCACATACTCCAGAGGGTGACACTCCCACATACCCCAGGGCGGCACTGCCATACACCCTTCCAGGGGACACTCCCAGGGGTAACACTCCATACACTCCCAGGGGTGACACACATACTCCCACATTTGCTCCCAGGGGACACTCCCACATACTCCCAGGGGCGACACTCCCACATACCCCAGGCACTGCCATGCACTCCTGTACATTCGGGCGACACTCCCAGGGGCTACACTGACACTCCCAGGGGCGACACTCCCAGGGGCGACACTCCCAGGGGCGACACTCCCAGGGGGGGCGACACTCACATACACTCCCAGGGGGGCGACACTCCCAGGGGGGGGGCGACACCCCCAGGGGGCGACGCTCCCAGCTGGCTAGGTTCTCACCAGCAGGAGGCTGGGGGCGGTACAGTAAGCTGGTAACGTCTTAATGCCTACAAGAGAAGAGGCTCACACACTCGCCTCTCTGTATCGATTAATTATTATTGAAGCTTATAGCAAAGACTTAAGATGGCCCCAGTTAACCTAAGATGACTTCAAATGATCACAGCTGACCTAAGATGACCTCAGCTGACCTCAGATGACTTCAAATGAACACAGCTGACCTAAGATGACCTCAGATGACTCTAGCTGACCAAAGATGATCTCAGATGACTTCAGGTTCGTGTGGTTGTGTTGATATACATTAAGGGTTAATGAATTAGCTCTCTCTCTCTCTCTCTCTCACCCCTTAAGACAATGGTATGTTAAAGGTGACCTACTGTTCGTTAGGTTAGGTTAGGTTAGGTTAGGTTAGATTAGGTTAAATTTTATTAAATTAGGTGAGGTCGGGATTGGTTTGGTGGTTTTAGAGAGAGAGAGAGAGAGAGAGAGTATATTCAGATAGAACACACGCTGGCAGACAGACAGACAGACAGACAGACAGACAGACAGACAGACAGACAGACAGACAGATAGACAGACAGACAGACAGACAGACAGACAGACTGTAATGGAATGTACAGACGAAATGTTCTAAGAAACTCGGATGGGCCAAGTTAACATTACCGAAATTCTCTTCCTGATTGGTTTATGAGCTTTACCACTCCCAAGATGTCTGGGAGAGTGATGGTAGAGGAGGAGGAGAGTGATGGTAGAGGAGGAGAGGATGGTAGAGGAGGAGGAGAGTGATGGAGAGAGGAGGAGAGTGATGGTAGAGGAGGAGAGTGGTGGTAGAGGGAGGAGAGTGATGGTAGAGGAGGAGAGTGATGGAGAGGAGGAGAGTGATGGTAGAGGAGGAGAGTGATGGTAGAGGAGGAGGAGAGGATGTAGAGGGAGGAGAGTGATGGTAGAGGAGGAGGAGAGGATGGTAGAGAGGAGAGTGATGGTAGAGGAGGAGGAGAGAGTGATGGTAGAGGAGGAGAGTGATGGTAGAGGAGGAGGAGAGTGATGGTAGAGGAGGAGAGTGATGGTAGAGGAGGAGAGTGATGGTAGAGGAGGAGAGTGATGGTGGGAGGTGATGGTAGAGGAGAGTGATGGAGGAGAGTGATGGTGGGGGAGGAGGAGTGATGGTAGAGGAGGTGGAGGAGGAGGTGATGGTGGGAGGAGGAGGAGGAGGAGATGAGGAGGTGAGGTAGAGGAGGAGAGTGATGGTAGTGAGAGGAGGAGGGAGGAGGAGGAGGAGAGGAGGAGGAGGAGGAGAGGAGAGGAGGGAGAGGAGGAGGAGGGAGAGTGATGGAGAGAGGAGAGTGATGGTAGAGGAGGAGGAGGAGGAGGAGGAGGAGGAAGAGGAGGAGGAGGAGGGAGTGATGGTAGGGAGGAGAGTGATGGTGAGGAGGAGGAGGAGGAGGAGGAGGAGGAGGAGGAGAGGAGGAGGAGGAGGAGAGTGATGGTAGAGGAGGAGAGTGATGGTAGAGGAGGAGGAGGAGAGAGGAGGAGGAGGAGGAAGGAGGAGGAGGAGGAGGAGAGTGATGGTAGAGGAGGAGAGTGATGGTAGAGGAGGAGGAGAGAGAGGAGGAGGAGGAAGAGGAGGAGGAGGAGGAGAGTGATGGTAGAGGAGAGTGATGGTAGAGGAGGAGGAGGAGGAGGAGGAGGAGGAGGAGGAGGAAGAGGGAGGAGGAGGAGAGTGATGGTAGAGGAGGAGGTGATGGTAGGAGGAGGAGGAGGAGGAGGGAGGAGGAGGAGGAGAGACGTGGTGTAAGGGGACTACCAATAGCAGGTCCAATTTTGGCCGCCTCACATTCAGGGTCTTCCGTGTGTGTGTGTGTGGTGTGAGTGTTTTATCTGTTGTGTTGTTTTATTTCTGTTTTTCACATGAGTAGGACAGTCAGTGCAGGCCATACCCATCTGACTGACTGACTGACTGACTAACTAACCTTGTCCATACCATAACTCAAGAACGCTAAGAGCTACAATATTCAGACTTAACAGGTATTGTGTCTGTGGTGACCCCTAAAGCCCTTGTACTTATAGTGGGGATAGGTCAAAGGTCAAGGTCACAGCAGGGAAAAGTGTTTACAGAGCTGTGGAAGGAGTTTGGGGTTACTCTCTCTCTCTCTCTCTCTCTCTCTCTCTCTCTCTCTCTCTCTCTCTCTCTCTCTCTCTCTCGTCCAGACCTTCTTGTTTATTTACCCTCTTCTCTTCTCTTCTCAATCTCTATTTTTTATTTAGCCTCTCCTTTTCTTCTTCGCCTCTTCATTAACTCTCTTCTCTCCTCCTCCCCATCTTCATTTATTTTCCCCCTCTTCCTTCCACTCCTCATCTCCAACTTACCCTCCCCCCTCTCCTCCTCCTCCTTCCCCTCCTTACCTAACCTCTCCACCCTCTACCCCTCCCCCGTCTCCTCCTTCAACTCCCTCTCCCCCCCTCCCCTCCTCACTCACCCTCCTACTCCTCCTCATTTACCATCTTTTTCTTCTCTCTCTCCTCCTTCTCTCACCTCCTCCCTGAGACACGAGTCCTTAGAGAATTTTAAAGACCTTCTCTGGCCCCAGGTGGGATGTACTCATTACTCACACGGTATACACTACGTTATAAAACTTCTATATCATGTTTATATAGACGATTTTTATACTAGCACAGATTTACGGGTTTATATCATGTTTATATAGACGATTTATATACCAGCACGGATTTACAGGTTTATATCATGTTTATATAGACGACTTTTATACCAGCACGGATTTACGGGTTTATATCATGTTTATATAGACGAATTTTATACCAGCACGGATTTACGGGTTTATATCATGTTTATATAGACGAATTTTATACCAGCACGGATTTACGGGTTTATATCATGCTTATATAGACGATTTATATACCAGCACGGATTTACAGGTTTATATCATGTTTATATAGACGACTTACGTAATATTATTGTAAATTTAGATAGATATTTACTTTTTTTTTGGGGGGGGTAGGGATTAGCCCACCTGGGCACAGGTCACTGACCCACATCGGGGCCTGGGGGGCGAAAATTTAATAATAATAGTAATTCATAGTAAATAAAATTTATAATAAAAAGTAAAATAAAATAATAATAAAAATAACAACACTGTAATAATGATAATAAAGAAAAGAAAAACAATAATCAATAGTGAGAAACGCTATATGTACAGTATGTTGTGTTGTCAATAGTAAGAGAAACAATTGAGACCCTGCAATTGTGTGTAAATGAGGCAGAAAGACAGATCATCAACCTGGGACTTGGTCACATATGGCAGCAGGGTCTACCATTAGACAACACATTATGGTTCCAATATCTTCCCAGGCGGTAGTACCTCCCTGTTTGGTAGCTGCCTGCTAATTTACATACTGATAATTTACACACAGGATTTACGTAATATTAACAATGACGTCAATATTAAACAAAGACTCTACCTTAACTAGATAACATTAACGTAACATCACTTCAGGGGGAGGAATAAAATACAAAATGGCGGCTACATTAGACTAAGACTCTACCTTGACTAGATAACATTAACTTAGCACCAGTTAAGAAAAAAATTAAATCCCCAAATCTTACCACGCGAACTCTAACGTATAAAATGGCGGCAAAAGTTAACAAAGACTCTACCTTAACTAGACACGTGGACCACTAAACACAAATTAGTTCCCCCCACCCCTCCCTCGCCACCCACCCCACAAAAATATATATATGGAACTTTTAAGACTCCTAAATAAACCTCAACTTTCTATTTTTAGTGTGAAAGTATAAAGATTTTGGAGAAAATTTTTAGTCGTCACCTGAAGCGGAAAAGTATATAGGGAAAGTCAACAGTAGAACTCTTACACCCCAGCGAGTAGTTGAGAGAGCTTTTGATGTTCTAAATGATTTATATATATATACAGTATATAGTTTAGTCTCTTCATTACCAATCGTTACAACATCATTAGCGTGTCTGTCTGTCTGTCTGTCTGTCTGTCTTGAATTCCTTGACAACGATGGTTTAATCGGTTGGTGGTTTAACTCCTGGGTAATGATGGTTTAACCCCTTGAGAATGATGGTTTAACCCCTTGAAGATGATGGTTTAACCCCTTGAGGATAATGGTTTAACCCTTGAGAATGATGATTTAATCCCTTGAGGATACTGGTTTAACCCTTGAGGATAATGGTTTAACCCTTGAGAATGATGGTTTAACCCTTGAAGATAATGGTTTAACCCCTTGAGAATGATGATTTAACTCTTTGACGTCTATGGTTTAACTCTTTCAGGATGGTAGTTTAATGACGAGAGAGAGAGAGAGAGAGTTCGTACCGTGATTCAGAGGGCAGGCAGGAGAGCGAGGCAGTGAACCAGCAGTGTGTCGCGGTGTGGCAATAATGTTTCACTCTCGTTGGGTTCACTTCCATTATTTGGTTCGAACCTGATGGAGCCACTCAGAGGGGAGGGTAACTGGGCGGAAAGTCAGTACCTGTCTTATTGCTTCACTGTTTCGAAACTTTTTTTTTTTTTAGTGTGTCGGAAATTCATTGTTTTGTTACATTAATTTACATTTTTTTTTTTGGGGTGGGGGATTGTTTTGGGTTGATGATTTGGCGTTTCACTTCGTTCGGTTATTCGCTATTCGTCATTTTATTACGTAATATTTTCTTATTTTCTCGTCTTTTGAGGATGTTTCGTTAGTTTTTGTCTCTATTTCGTTACCATCTCGTTATTTATGTTTCTCGAGTGTTGTTTTATTATCATATTCTCTTCGTATCTCGCTATTAATTATCTGTTTGTTATTGTCCGTCGGTCTGTACACCAAACACAACATTGTTCGGCTAAAACTGATTGAAAACAGTAATTGGTCCTGTGTTTGTTTATCAGGGCGACAGACGGCGTTGATGGCGCGACCAGTTTATTTACATTATCACTAAAGCTTGAAAGTTTAACGCTGTTTTTGTTAATTTGTTATTTGTTTTTGTTATAGAATGGCGTTACAGTTATCATCACTACATTAATAACTCATAAATATTATAAATGATACTTTGGCATTTTGTAAACATTTATCTAGGTCGTGTTTACCGGATTTGTTATTTTAGTTAATACTGAAAAAACACATTTGTGGTTTTAAAAGCATATCATCTATGTTTCACTCTATCACTCATCCTAACAGACAGACAGACAGACAGACAGACAGACCCGACAGACAGACAGACAGACAGACAGACAGACAGACACACACACACACACACTGTTATGAACAATTTTAGTAACAACAATTGGTATAATATTCAGGCGAGGCGGAAGTCCATGTTGTTGAGAATGATAATTATTGTGTTGTTGACTCGTTATACGCCTACTGTGTGTGTGTGTGTGTGTGTGAGAGAGAGAGAGAGTGCGTGTGCGTGTGTGTGTGTGTGTGTGAGAGAGAGTGCGTGTGCGTGTGTGTGTGTGAGAGAGAGAGAGAGTGCGTGTGTGTGTGTGTGTGTGTGAAGCTGTTAACTGTATGTCTCTCAGTTTAAGAAGAGTTTCATCAACGTGTGGAAACGAGTCTTGGTAAGAGAGACAGACAGATAAATACACAGGCAAAAGTAACGCTATATATCCCTCTAAACAGCACAGCGGGGCATAATGATCATCACCCTTCCTCCTGCAAAGAACGAGACAGACAGACAAGGGTACCTACACGCACACACACACACGGATACTTACACAAACATACATACAAGGGAACATAAACACACACGGATGAGGGTACATACACACACACACACACACACACACACACACGTGACAAGTACTTCACGAACAAGTCACTATACATCACTCGCTCTCATCCACGATTGATGGTTTAAGAGTGTGAGGCGCCAGACATCTCCTGTAGGTGCCAAAAACGGTCTTCTTCACAGCCAAGAGACGCCGTCATGTGTGGTGCTCTCAACAGATGGCGCTGACAGACCTATATGGCAACTAGAGGTGGTATTATCTCTATCTTTATCTCTCTATATATATCTCTCTCTCTCTCTCCATAAATCAATCAATCAAAAAATAAGTATTACGTTTTATTTTCTAATGGCATCAGACAGACAGACAGACAGACAGACAGACACACAGACAGACAGACACACACACACACACTTTTACACTTACACTCACCCGATTAACACACACTCATCCCCTTGTTTGGATACATTATACAGGATTGGACAGGAAGCTGAGGGTGTGTTGTGGTCACTGTGTTTGTTATTGTTGTTGTTTGTATTTGTTTTCCTTAATTGTGTTTTTGTTTAGTTAAGAGATGTGGAGACTCTATCTATCTATCTATCTATCTATCTATCTATCTATCTATCTGGGGTCTGTTAGGACTGGGGTTATGAGAACTGGGGCCCATTAAACCACTCTCCGCTGATGATCACACCATACTCATACACATACAGACACACACATGCATACATACATACACTTACACAAACAGACGTAGACAGACACACACAGAGATACAGACAGACAGACAGACAGAAACAGACACAGGTGAGCGTCCGGACAAACCCTTGTTAATGTGTCCACTGACAGCTGACAAAGAGCAGTGTGACAGATCAAGGTGGCGGCCATATCTCACTGTGACTCTACCCTCCCCTCGCCCCCCTTCCTCTCCTCTACCTGTAACAATTACTAGTGCCTGCTATTAACTGTTCTTTGTTACTATCTACTAGCAACTATTACTATCTATAACCCCAAAATATAACAACAACAACAACAGTAATAATAATAATAATAATAATAATAATAATAATAATAATAATAATAATAATAATAAAAATAAATACATGCATACAAACATACTGATGCTAACAATAATAAAGTAATAATAATAACTACACTACGACCACTACAACAACAACAACTACAACAACTAGTACTATTACAACTACAATTAATAATTAATGGCCTCCAGCCTTCCCCAATAGCCACACCTTCGCCACCATTTTATTACCGTAAAATTAAATATCCTAATACATAAGTAGCTACCCTAGCACCCTGGCTGTGTTGAATTAGTTGAGCCGCAGATCTATGCGGCATTCAGTGACTGTTGCCTCATAGTTAATATCTGCAACTGTTGTCGGCTTTGGGGCCGATGCTCTCGTTCTCCTGAGGCAGAGCAAAGCCGACCTAAGGAGAGAGAAGGACAGTCGACATCTCATCCAGGCTGTAACATAACTTCTGGGCTACTACTACTGTTCGGAGATCACCTCCGCGAGTCTGGCATAGAAGCATCTTGCACTTGGTCCCATCCCACCAGAGGTTGTGAACACTGGAGGAGTGAAGCTGCCTTGATCAACGTTCTGAATTCTCTCCCCGTATGCCCTTATCTTGTCGTTCTCGCTCCTCCTGTGTGCAGCATCGAGAGCTGAGTTACGGTGACATGCGGCCATGGGATAAAAAAAATCCTGATGTCAAAGAAGGCTCGCTGTCCCCGCATCCAGAATCCTTGAGCACTGACGTCAACACAAGCTTCGTTGGATGTGTTTGAAGTCCTATGTTGGAAATTCTCACCGTCCAATGGAAGGAGAGTCGGTTCCACCCTGACATCACGGCAGATTTCCTTCAACGGCTAGTCCTATAGTATATTAGATACCTTACATACATACAGACATACCTTACATACAGACATACATGCATAAAAATCACAACACACACACACACACACACACATACATACATACATACATACATACATACATACATACTATACTTTACCTCAAATTATATCCCAAGATGATTTGGTACATGATAATGAAAACTAGGACAGGGGAGAGAAGGGGAGAAAGGGGGAGAAGGGAAAGGAAGGGGGGTGAGAAGAGGGGAGAGAGGGGAGAGAGAAGGGGGGAAGAGGGGGGAGAAGGGGAGAGGGGAAGGGGGGAGAAGAGGGGAGAGGAGGGGAGAAGGGGAGAAGAGGGGAGAAGAGGGAGAGGGAGGGGAGAGGGAGAAGGGGAAGAGGGAGAGGGGAGAGAGGGGAGAGGGGAGAAAGAGGGAGAGGGGGAGAAGGGGAGAGGGGGAGAAAGAGGGAGGGGAGAAGAGGGGAGAAGGGAGAAGAGGGGGAGAAAGGGGAGAGGGGAGAAGAAGGAGGGAGAAGAGGGGGAAAGAGGGGGAGAAGAGGGGAGAAAGAGGGGAGAGAGGGGAGAGAGAAGGGGAGAGAAGAGGGGGAAGGGAGGAGAAGGGGAGAAGAGGGGAGGAGAAGGGGGAGAAAGAAGAAGGGGAGGTGTAGAAATATTGCTAAGTTTACTGAATGATTCCTCAGGGTGTTAAGAGATGTGACGGTGGCAGATCTTTAGCCCGGGTTAAGTCTTCAGTGACAGATCTTTTTAGTCTCCCTATCTCCATCGCTATACCATAACTATCTCTATCTCCTCTCTAACCCGGGAGAAAAATAACTCAAGACACTAATATCTTCCCCCTTTCCCACTTCTTCCCCACCCCCACCCCCACCCCCACCCCTCACACCATTAAGGCTATCTGGCCCTGTAATTGGTCGCGTGGCCGAGTCGTTAATGAGAGAACGAGGTATTAGTTGATTAATGGTGAGAGAAAATTGTTGTTATTGTCTGGGTGAGTCTTAGGTTTGTGGGGGGGAGGGATAGTGGGTGAGGAGGGATGGGTGGGGAGGGGGATGTGGGTGGGGAGGGATGTGGGTGAGGGAGGGGATGTGGGGGGGGAGGGGGATGTGGGGAGGATGTGGGGAGGGGGATGGGTGGGGAGGGGATGGGGTGGGGGGAGGGATGGTGGGGGAGGGATGGGGTGAGGAGGGATGAGGGAGGGATGGTGAGGGAGGGATGTGGGTGAGGGGGATGTGGGGAGGGGGATGTGGGGAGGGATGGTGGAGGATGGGGGAGGGATGAGGGGGGATGGGTGGGAGGGGGGATGTGGGGGAGGGGGATGTGGGTGGGGGAGGATGGGTGGGGGATGTGGGTGGGGAGAAGGGGGGATGTGGGTGGGGAGAGGGGATGTAGGTGACTGGGGGTTGAGGGCAGTGGGAGAGTATGAGTGACAAGAGGCGTATGAGGGGACACACACACACACACACACACACACACACACACACACACACACACACACACACACAGATGGTAAGAATAATGACGTGAATCTCAAAGGAATGAACTTAGTAAGTACGAAGAGGAGGAAGAGGAGGAGGAAGGAGGAGGAATAGAAACAGGAGGAGAGAAAGAAAGAACAGGAGGAGGAAGAGGAGGAGGATTGAGGAAGAAGAAGAAAGAGAACTGGAGATAGAAGAAAAGGAAGAAGATTAAGAAGAGAGGAGGAAGAGGAAGAAGAGGAAGAGGAACAGGAAGAGGAGAACAGGAGGAGAAGGAGGAAGAGGAACAGGAAGAGGAAGAAGAGGAGGAACAGGAGGAGGAGGAGGAGGAGGAGGAGGAAGAGTGATACACTCCACACAACTCCAAGTCATCGATGCATCAGGTAAAGGTTAAATTGTTTCTTGTCTGTGATGAATACACCTTCACCACCTGTCTGTCTGTCTGTCTGTCTGTCTATTTTTAGTGTCTGTCTGTCTGTCTGTCTGTTTTTAGTGTCTGTCTGTCTATCTGGTTCTAGTGTCTGTCTGTCTGTCTCTGTCTGTCTGTCTATTTTTAATGTCTGTCTGTCTGTCTGTCTGTTTTTAGTGTCGTCTGTCTATCTGGCTCTAGTGTCTGTCTGTCTGTCTGTCTGGCTGTCTATCTATTTTAATTAGTCTGTCTATCTGGTTCTAGTTTCTGTCTGTCTATTTTAGTGTCTGTTTGTTTCTAGTGGCTGGCTGTCTGTCTGTATTTCTAGTAGCTGTCTGTCTGTCTGTCTGTGTCTGTAGGCAGGTTACAGGAGAGCTACAGTGACCTTTCTTAGCCTTTGACCTCTCACTAATTGGCCGCAGGGACAGTCACTCTCGATATACTGTAAATACACACAGACAGACACAGACAGAATACACACATGAGACAGACACACAGACAGACAGACACCAGAACAGACACAGACAACACAGACAGACACACAGACAGACACACACACAGACAGACACACAGACAGACACACAACAGACATGAACAGACACACAGACAGACACATACAGAGGAAGAGGCAGAGGGGAGGAGTGTGGAAGATAGAGGGGAGGTGAGAGAAGATGGGGGAGGTGGAAGGGAGAGAGTGAGAGAGGGGTGTGAGCCAGAAAGGAAAGTAGGAGAGGGATGAGGTGAGAGGGTGAGGAGAGAATGTCTTCAGATGTGGAAATAGGAAGGAGAAGACGCGAGATTAATGGCAGATGAGGAGAAGGTATTACTGTTTTAAGGTCTCTCTCTCTCTCTCTCTCTCTCTCACACATGGAGGGGGCCGTTCATTAACATTATGGCACATCATCATTAAGGCCATTAGAACTGGATCCAAATAGAGAGGTCTGAAGTCTGGAGCCCGTGTGACTCTCTGTGAGTCTGGGGCCCATGTGAATCTTTCTGAGAGGTCTGGGGCCCATGTGACTCTTTCTGTGAGGTCTGGGGCCCATGTGAATCTTTCTGTGAGGTCTGGGGCCCATGTGAATCTTTCTGTGAGGGTCTGGGGCCTGTGTGAATCTTTCTGTGGTCTGGAGCCCGTGTGAATCTTTCTGTGAGGTCTGGGGCCCGGTGACTCTTTCTGTGAGGTCTGGGGCCCATGTGAATCTTTCTGCGAGGTTTGGGGCCCATGTTACTCTTTAATTCTCATAATTAAGAAAGAAGGCGACGGCTAATTAATCAGATGTTATATTAAGTTCCTTCTAAGGCGCCTCACTCCTAGACACACCAGACGACCAGGAGAGGCCCGGCTAGTGTTGCAATATTACCACGAACAAAGACCACAGTGTTATGATCAGTGTTGGAGAATATTACCACGAACATAACCGCTGCATCATCATGGCCAGTGTTGGATAAATTACCAAGAACAAGACAGCTACAGTGTGATCGGCGTTCGTAGTATAATGTTAACCGTAATCGTGTTCGTGGTACAGTGTTAACCTTGACCGTGTTCGTGGTACAGTGTTAACCTTGACCGTGTTCGTGGTACAGTGTTAACCTTGACCGTGTTCGTGGTACAGTGTTAACCTTGACCAGCCGCCGGTATATTAAGGGAGGGGAGGCAGATCAACTTGACATTTCGACTTGATATATAGACGAAAATCTTCCCTCGGGGACGTGACCGAGCTGACGTCTCTCTCTCTCTCTCTCTCCCCCCCCTCTGTATCTGTGTTTCGTTCTCTTTCTCCTTGTCCGTCTCTCCCACTCTCTCTAATACTCTACCTCATACCTAATACTCTGCCTCATACCTTATACTCTGCCTCATACCTAATACTCTACCTTATACCTAATACTCTGCCTCATACCTAATACTCTGCCTCATACCTAATACTCTGCCTCATACCTAATACTCTACCTCCATACCTAATACTCTGCCTCATACCCAATACCACCCACCACTCTACCTCATACCTATTCTCTGCCTCATACCTAATACTCTGCCTTATACCTTATACCACCTCACTGACTTTCCATCATACAACATCACCGACCAATTAAATAACACACTTCACCCTTTTCATGACCTAATCTGTGCCCATTTAGGAGGCCAATTTCATATGACGTCATCATCGGATCATCAACTGGTGGCTCAGGGTGACTTACTAAAGTCATCCTCGAAATACCAAGAAGAAGGTCAAGTAAAGGTGCACCTAAATTAGTGACAAGATCGCTATTGGCTACTACACTCTTCTCTCTCTCTCTCTCTCTCTCTCTCTCTCTCTATCTCTCTCTCTCTCTGTTTATCTGTCTGTCTGTCTCTCTCTCTCTCCCCTTGTCTTTATGTTGTCGTTCTGTCTTGTTCCTCTTTATCGCCTTTACTGCTCTTCCTAATACCACATATCCTCCCTTTATTACTCTTTAGCGTCATCTATGCCTCTTCACTTCCTGTTTTTCCTCTACACTTCACCCCTCGTTTATTGGAATTTATGTCTATTCCTTCATATTCTCTTTATGTCTTACTAGGAACAATAAATTTACGATAATCTATACATTACCAGAAGCCTTTAAGTCCCCCCACCCCAAAAAAAATCGCCACGTAAAATTGACCAAAAAATTTACAGCATCAATGAATTCCGATATTTATGATTTCCAGTGACGTCATACCCGCAGACATATTTGTTTACACGTGACGTCACATCCGAGAAGAGGAGAATGATTCATACGTGTGATAATGGATGACTAAAACCGGGTTACATACAGCCAGTACGAGTCTTTAAAAAAAAAACCCACATCCAAGACGAAAATAAACTTAGGAGATATTTAAATAATGAAATAGTAAATAAAATAACTAGAAAAGAATATTAAGAGAGAAGGAAGGTTTTTAATAATCCACCATCTTAGAGTAGTGGACACCATCGCTCGTACATACCCCGGATTTAACTGTGTTTTATGAAGATCATTTATCTCTTTGTGTTCTTGGCATCGTCCCCGTTTCCTCGTTCGCTCAGACACAGTGTATTAGCCCCACTCTGACGGTAATGTTGTCTAGATCTGCTGTCATAACTAATGTGGGACATATTTCTTACCTAAGTACTAGATACGTGTTTATTTGTGTGTGTTGTGTGTACGTGGAATGCAGGTAAAAATGGCCCCCAAATGGATAAACATTTATTAAAAGAATATTATTGGACAAAGGAAGGCTATAGGTAGGAGAACAAATCGTGGTGAAGTTTACCTCCGAGATTATTATAAGGTATTGGCCGGTAGGGTTAAGACCGAGATAAGAAAAGCAAGAGAATAATGAACTGAAGGTAGCAAGGAGGTGAAGTCAAACCCCAAGGGATTCTATCAAATGTATCAAACTAAAACACGAGATATGATCGAGGTGTATAAATAAGAAGGGCTAAACAAAGGTGATATAACAAATTACCAAACATCATCATTAACTGAATACGCTGGATAGCTTCAAACACAGGATCGTTAACTCGTAAGTTCGTTTGTGGTTCGTGAGCTCGAAGTGAAATTTATTTGTGCCGTTTTTTCCGAATACCGTGTACGTGTTTATCTTTGTTTATGCATTGTGTGCGTGTGAGGTGTACAAATATGTGTATGATTGTAGGCATGTGTGTGGGTGTCTAGAGTGCAGTGTGTGTGTTTACCTGTGTACCTCACCAGGTGTAAGGAGGAACAAAGAATAGCACAGGTATCTCTCCTCGTTACCCTTCCCCTCCCCCTTCCCCCTCCCCTTCCCCTCCCTCCTTCTCTCCTACCCCCTTCTCTCTACCTGTCTTTTTACCAATATTCTATAGATCTCTCTCTCTCTCTCTCTCTCTCTCTCTCTCTCTCTCTCTCTCTCTCTCTCTCTCTCCTCTTTCTCCCTACCCTCTCCTGCTTCTCTCTCTCCTCCTCTCTCTCTCTCTCTCTCTCTAACTCCTCCTTGAATATTACAAGGCCAAATCCTTTCATGGACAGCCTTCGTTGCCTCTCTGTTTTTGACCTCCGGCCTACATCTCTCTCTCTCTCTCTCTCTCTCTCTCTCTCTCTCTCTGTTTGTATAGGTAACGTTTGTGGACTTCAATAAAAATATACCAAAAGATGAAAAAAAATAACACCCAGATTTCAACAAACGAGTGAAATCTGGGGATCTTCATTCGATCACTTTCAATCAGATTTCTTTACTACATAATAAAATCTGAGTATACATTCAATATGAATTTTAATACTATAAACATTTAAAATCTAACTATTATTTTAACGATGACTGTGTTGTGTGTGTGTGTGTGTGTGTGTGTGTGTGTGTGTGTGTGTGTGTGTGTGTATATATATAAACAAACTATATAAACATAAACACAAGAAATTTAACTACACATTAATTCAAACTCACTGGTGTAGTTGATTGATGTTCAGGACCTCATTAACGTCACCTCCCCCTCACCCCCCTCCCTCGATCTTCTGTCACGGCATAGACCCTACCCCCCCTGGACCTGGAGCCCAGTCACTAACTACCTAAATTAGAGAACAATGAATACATTATCTTGGTGTATTATTGGACGCTGTATATATATGTATGTATGTATGTATGTATGTATGTGTATGTGGGGGGGGTGGTATGACTGGAAGGTTGGGCATAACTTCCACCTGTACCATAAACTAACCTAACCCTTATAAGCATATATATAATGATCAGACTCACAGCCAATCACTTCCGTTCTAATATATGACGTAGATAAATTACCTGTGCTATGTAACCAATCAGCTCACTCCTCACGAACAGGTAAATTTAAATATATACATTTCATTACACACTGGACGATGTTAATATGGAGAGAAAATACTGACTTGTCTTCCACGTTTGAACTAAGGAACTGATCTAAAAGCTTCCTTGCACAGCCTGACAGGCGGCGGTGGACGAGTGGGTAGAAGGGGTTGGTAGCACTGGTTCACGATAGAGGCTTGGTAGCACTGGTTCATGATAGGGAGGGTTGGTAGCACTGAATCTATTACGAACTGTTTGTAATCCTGATCAAACTACACAATACTGAACTCGGTTAATTATTGGCTTATAGGATGAGAGAGAGAGAGATATCATACTGGGAAAAATATTTGACAGTGAAATGTAAGAGTGAAAAAGTGAGAGTGAATAAATACGGGAGAAGAGAGAAAAACAATACTGTAATATGGCAACACCCTCTTCGACCCAAAGTTGCCACCACGTACAATAAAAAAGTCAAAAAGTAACAACAAAGCGAGTGGTTGGCAGTTTCAAGTTAATTTATCGACCCACTCATGCTGGAAACCCACTCACCAACACCCCCTCTCACCGACCTCTCACTCACTCTCTCACTCACTCACTCTCTTTTTCCTCTCTCTTTATTTCTGTATCTTCACACACACACACACACACACACACACACACACACACACACACACACACACACTTAGTCAAACAAATAAATATTCATTTGACATTCCTCTGTCAGAAACTAATTAATTATTAACACAAAGGGTAAAGTTTGTGTTATAAAAGGTTTATGCAAATTATCGGCAACAACTTCACTTGTCAGATACAAACTTTGGCAATTAAGCAACGCAACATATAAACCGCCTTGGATTGTTTTGTATTTTATAGGATTTTCTGGAGTTTTCTTGGATTTTCTGTGATTTTCTTAGGGATTTTCTTGGGTTTTCTTGAGTTATCTTTGATTTTCTTGAATTTTCTGGGATTTTCTTGGGGTTTTGGGGGGCTTTCTTGGATTTTCTTGTTGCAAATATGACGGTAATTTTGTTCTTTCAACGGGACCTGGATCATGTGAGTGCGATGGGGTCTTTATTTACATAATGAGAGAGAATTTTCAGTCGAATCTGTTAGATTTAACTATTGAACACGATACTTTTCTCAAATTGATAGAGTTATGCGTAACTGACAATGTGTTTAGAGCAAATGGGAAGTTTTACAAGCAAATATTTGGCATGAGCATGGGTAATTGTCTTTCTGCTCCTCTAGCCTGTATTTATATGGAGTTTTTTGAGTCTAGATTACTACCCAATATAGTGGACTTTATTCCTCCTTGGTATAGATATAGATGATGTTCTTTGTCTTTGGCCTAAAACAGTGACCCATTGGAATTTTAGACAAGCTTAATGATATTGTCCCAAGTATCACATTCAAAATTGAAAGAAATAAATGGATCCCTTCCATTCCTTGATATGCTTATCATGAGAAATGGCCAAAACTATAAATTTCAGGTATAAAAGATCACACAGTTAGACAGTTTCTACACTTTTATCGAATCACCTGGAGTCTACCAAAATGTCAGTTTTTCTGCTATGTTCTTAAGATGTCTGCGTATTTGTGACTGATTTGATGATGAATTGAAACACATTCGTTCCATTGCACAAAATCTTGGGTACCCTTCTGTGTTTGTTGATCGTTGTTTAAAAGGGCTAAAAATCCTTTCAAACTAGACAAATTCCTACACTTAAGAATATTTTGACTCTGCCCTATCGTAATGAATTTGTCCCGTTAGTTCGGTCCCTCAAGTTACTAAATATTAATGTTGTTTTCAAGTATGACTCAACCATTACCAATATGTTAATAAGAAATAGCCCAAGTTTGAATATAAATGGAAGTGTTTATTGTATTCCATGTAGCAAATGTAATTGTAATTATGTGTGTGTGTGTGTGTGTGTGTGTGTGTGTGTGTGTGTGTGTGTGTGTGTGTATAAATAAATAAACAAAATAATAATAATAAAAATAATAATAATAAACAATAAAATAAATAAATATTGAAGTTGATAATCATGGTAACATTATGAGATGTACTTATTACCACCATGCTATTGTACTATTCCAGATGATACTAAATGTTACATAATACTTCCTTGAGATAAATGTATAGTATATATCAGGTGCCTAAAAGAGAGCTCAGGTTCTCAACTGGCTCAGCCATGTTAATATTGTTATTATTATCCTCTGTATCTGTGTTTTTCATAATTTCAATTCAATTCGAGAGAGAGAAGGACATCAATGCCAGGAGACACAATGAGATAGATACATGATATTTCACACATAATTCCTAAAGATCTCTCTCTCTCTCTCTCTCTCTCACTCTTCATCCTTATTCATCCTCATTCTACACCTAACCCCTTTTACACCTAAATCTTCATCCTAACCAAACCTAACCTAACCTAAGTTAACCTAAACCAACCCAACCTAAACCAAACCTAAACCAAACCAAACCTAACCTGTTTCTATAATAATACGATAAAATGATGACAAATTTTAACTATAAACATTAGATCTTGTGTTTATTTTTTTAAAGTAAAATTACAAAAAAAAATCTACTTCACTAATACAGCAAGAAATATACAATGACTTATACTGCAAAAAATAACTCCAAAAGGATTATTTTCTATACTGAATATTCACTTTACACTACAAAACTAACTTTACACCATCAAATACTCACTTTTTAATATATAAAACACATTACACAACAAAATATTACTTTACGCTACAAAAACACTACAGTAAAAATTATTGCTTCAACTACAAAAAGTCACACAACAAAATATTACTTCAAGCTACATAAAGTCACACTACAAATAATTACTTTAACTACAAAATTTCCTTACACGAAACGACAAAACTTTACAGTACAGAATATAACTTCAAGCTACAAAAAACCTACAAAAACTCAACATTCCCCAGAGTTTATCACAGGTAGTAAACGAGTTCCTCACTTGTTTTTTTCAGTGAAAGTTGGGAGGTGAGAGCTGGAGTCTGTCAGCTGAGAGAAATGGAAAATGTGAGAGCAAAATGAAAGCCGTACTGCAGTCTGAGAGAGAGAGAGAGAGTGAGAGAGAGAGAGAGAGAGAGAGACTGCAGACGTCTCAGACAATACCAATGCTTCCTCCCCATTGGAAAACATTGGAACACCATTTGTGGCCGAGTCAGTCTGCCTCCTACAGTATAACACAGCACCACAAAACTCATACTGTAGAACTTTATGTCGTGAATAATGAAGATAATTCATTTTACACTACGAAATTTGTAGGAGATATCCACTTTACGAAACACTCAAGAAAATATCCACTTTACGAAACACTCAAGAAAATATCCACTTTACGAAACACTCAAGAAAATATATCCACTTTACAAAACACTCAAGGAAATATCCACTTTACAAAACACTCAAGAAAATATCCACTTTACAAAACACTCAAGAAAATATCCACTTTACGGAACTCTCAAGAAAATATCCACGTAACGAAAAAAAAAAAATACCCACATCACATCAGCATCGCACGGAAGTAGTACAATGGCAACCTTTTATTAAGAAACATTGGAACTGCATTTCTACCTGAGTCATTGTAAACCTCCAGGGCTCTCGTAAGATACAGGGGGGCAGAAGGGAAATGTAAATGGGGTGATGCAGGGGGGCAACATTAGTAGAGATTGCAGGGGATAGTGGTGACCGTACTCCGCCCTCTGCCCTGACCTGCTTTCAAAAGATCGAACGGGAAGAATATGCAGTGATGTCTCTCTCTTCATGTATAACAATGCTGAACTATACGTTAACTATACTGATCTATACACTACGTAACTATACTGAGCTATACACTAAGTAACAATACTGATCTATACATTAAGTAACTATATTGATCTAATACGTTTCTGGTTGGTTGATGGTTGGTAAGGGGAGAGACTTTCTAAAAGGAAGGAACTCAACCAACTTTATTTATTGATTTTCCACTTGTCTTTCTTTCTCTATATTTCACTTTCTCCACTTTCTTTTACTTTTTAAATCTAAGTACTTTACCTTAACTTTCTGAACCTAACAAACTACTTTCCACATCAATTTCTCCACATGTCATAGTACTTTCTACGTCCCTTTCTAAGCCACACCCAGTACTTTCCACATCACTTTCTCCACATGTCTTAGTACTTTCCACATCCCTTTCTAAGCCATACCTAGTACTTTCCACATCACTTTCTCCACATGTCTTAGTACTTTCCACATCCCTTTCTAAGCCACACCCAGTACTTTCCACATCACTTTCTCTACATGTCTTAGTACTTTCCACGTCCCTTTCTAAGCCATACCTAGTACTTTCCACATCACTTTCTCCACATGTCATAGTACTTTCCACATCCCTTTCTAAGCCACACCCAGTACTTTCCACATCACTTTCTCCACATGTCATAGTACTTTCCACATCCCTTTCTAAGCCACACCCAGTACTTTCCACATCACTTTCTCTTCACGTTTCACTCACCATCACTTTCCCTTCCTTCTGTGTTTCCTGTTCCGTGACCCACCACAGGCAAATGGAAGAGAAGCAAAAAATAACAGAGAGAGAGAAATGCATGTAGAACTACATACCAGTTTGTCTATATAAGATTCAATTTCTGAGACGACCAAAGCTGCAGTTCTGGCACACAGGAACCAGGGCAGTATATTGAGAGAGTTTCCTCGTTCCCGGAAGTTCTCATAAAATTTATGTAGTTAAGCATAATTTTCCGACACTGATTACATAAATTAAATTAGTGATTAGTGTCACAGTAATTAAAGTGTTTAATAAGCTGAAAATTAATTATGCTTATTTTATGGTTTCGCCGGATTATTGTTATTATTATTATTGTTGTTGCGTAAATGTTTTGGGTGTGTATGTGTATTTACAAAGACAACAATGTGTATTTGCCCTAAACAAGGCTATTAAAGTACTTGGGTTCATACAAAGGTGTGTTAGTTACGAGACTAGCGAGGTCATCCTAAAACTATATCTTGCGCTTGTTAGACCTCACTTGGATTACGCAGTTCAATTCTGTTCACCGTATTATAGAATGGATATAAAATCCTTAGAAATAATTCAGAGGAGAATGACAAGACTAATCCCGGGCATTAGGAGCCTTGAGTACAGAGACAGGTTAAAGCATCTTAATCTGCACTCCCTCGAGAGACGTAGAGTGAGGGGCGATATGATAGAGGTGTATAAATGGAAGTCAGGGCTAAACAAAGGGGACATTACAAAGGCACTCAAACTATCCAACCAGGAGCGAACTCGTAACAATGATTTTAAATTAGTAAAATTTAGATTTAGGCGAGAAATAGGTAAACATTGGTTTGGAAACAGAGTAGTGGATGAGTGGAACAAGTTACCAAACATCATCATTAACTCGAATACGCTAGATAGCTTCAAACATAGGTTGGATGCTTATATGAGCAATAGGGGTTGGGTGTAAACGGGACTGGCCAGTATGGACCAATAGCCCCGCTGCAGTTTCTTCCATTATTATGTTTTTATTGACATAGAAAGTGAGTATCTTTTCTCTCTCTTCCTCTCTCGTGTATCTATTTATCTCTCTCTCTCTCTCTTTCCATTTCTGTTTATACTTTCTTTCTGCCTCTCATCCACTTTTTTTTATTTAACCTAATTATTATTATTATAACGAAACAAGTACACCTGACCCCCACACAAACCCACCTGCCCCCCCCTCTCTCCTTACCATCCCCACCTCACACCCTATCCTACCTACGTACTTTCCCTACCTTCCCCACCCCTCCCTACCTCCCCTCACAGGCACAATAAATGTATTATCCTCACCTAAATGCATTAAACAAACTAATTTAGGAGGTGGAAGACAATTTGGTGCCTGTAGCTGCCGGAGACAACGGTGCCACAGAGAGAGAGAGAGAGAGAGAGAGAGAGAGAGAGCACTAGTTGTTCCTTACTTCATCTTGATAAGCAATTAATAATACACACACACACACACACACACACACACACACACACACACACACACACACACACACACACAGGTACACATACGCCTCGTGACGCCCTACACGTCTCAGCACTTAAGGAAAATGTTATGTATAGATCCGTTGGCTTTTGGCCCATTATGTATAGACCCTTTGAGGGCGAGACACGTGTGAGCGACGAGACGTGGAGGTGTGTGTGTGTGTGTGTGATGATGATGTGTGTGTGTGTGTGACAGACGTGAGGCCGTGTGTGTGTGTGTGCGACGAGACGTGGAGGCCGTGTGTGTGTGTGAGCGACGAGACGTGAGAGGCCGTGTGTGTGTGTGAGCGACGATGTGTGGAGCCCGTGTGTGTGTGAGCGACGAGACGTGTAGAGGCCGTGTGTGTGTGTGAGCGACGACGTGTAGAGGCCGTGTGTGTGAGCGACGAGACGTGTAGAGGCCGTGTGTGTGTGTGTGAGCGACGAGACGTGTAGAGGCCGTGTGTGTGTGTGGAGCGACGAGACGTGTAGACGTGTGTGTGTGAGCGACGAGACGTGTAGAGGTGTGTGTGTGTGTGTGAGCGACGAGACGTGTAGAGGCGTGTGTGTGTGTGTGTGTGAGCGACGAGACGTGTAGAGGCGTGTGTGTGTGTGTGTGTGTGTGAGCGACGAGACGTGTAGAGGCCGTGTGTGTGTGAGCGACGAGACGTGTAGAGGCCGTGTGTGTGTGAGCGACGAGACGTGTAGAGGCCGTGTGTGTGTGAACCCTTACTGAGCAGCTTGCCCTAAGCCCTTCAGTCCTCAGTGACGACCTGCCATCAGTGACGACCTGCCCTCAGCCCTTAAGCCCTGAATAATGTTATTGTAGCGGACATGAACCTGGAATGTACACCGCTAACTGTTACCTCTGTAAATATTGACTCACTACCACAACCACTACTACTACTACCACAACCACTACTACTACTACTACTACTACTACTACTACTTCGTCCCCTCCTCCCTATCACCACTAATAACTCGGCACTAACATCACAAACTCCAGGAAGAAAGCATGAAACACCACCTCCAGCAGTGACGTCACCATCAATCGATGACAACATCAGCCAGGGTTAATGACGTCAGCAAAGACCTATGACATCATCAAGTAAAAAAAAAGTGGCTAACGCAAAGCACATCCAGCCGTGACGTCATTAGCAACCACCTCATTAAAATAAAACTCAACTTTCGCCTTCAGAATAATGACGAAGGCTTTCCTCATCAACTACGTAATTAATTTTTCATCCCGACGCCATTAATCCTAAGCCCGAGGCACCGACGTAAACAAAGGGTTCCAATAATGTTATACCGGAGGTGGAAAATTCTGGCAGTGGCAGCAAAGTCTTTACAACATACAGTATAAATTGGATTCACTGTTTGTAATTAATTAAACGAGGCGATTAAGCTTCTGGGATGTACGCTGAGAGATAAATCTAACTAATTATATGAATAAATATAACCTAATAAGAGGATCATACGTTGAAATGATGACATATATATAATACTTGAGTGACTATGAAGCAAGTATGTAAACAATGTTCCAATAATGTCACCATAGACGGGAAACTCTCAAGAGTAAAATAAAGTGTTTAACTACTGTGTAGGAGTTAAGATTATATAAAAATAATTAAATAAATATAGATCCACGATTTAATTAGTTAAATAAATAATTAAAATATAAGCTACAACTAACTGGTGACTGAAGGGTAATTAATTATTATTATTCAAACGATCGTTTAACTGGGCTGGTTACTGATATATGTACGCGATTATATAAATTAATTGAGATAATTAGTCTCTCTCTCTCTCTCTCTCTCTCTCTCTCTCTCTCTCTCTCTCTCTCTCTCTCTCTCTCTCTGTCTTTCTGTCTGCCTTTTTGTCTCTCTCTGTCCATTTGAGTGTCTGTCTCTGTCTGTTTTTGTTTGCTTTTTAATCGGCATTAGCCCACCAGGTCACAGGTCACTGACCCACATCAGGGCCTGGAGGTGAAAAAAGAAACAAATTGCACCATAAATAATACAGAAACGGAAAAATAAACAGTGAAGAAACGATATATGTATGTTGTGTTGTCATTAGTAAGTGAAACAACTGAGACCCTGCAATTGTGTGTAGTTGAGGTAGAAAGTCAGATCATTAACCTGGGACTTGGTCACATATGGCAGCAGGGTCTACCATTAGACTACACATTATGCTTCCAATATCTTCCCAGGCGGTAGTTCCTCCCCCCCTTCCTCCCTCCTTCCTTCCCTCCCTCCCTTCCTTCCTTCGTTCATTCATTCTTTCCTTCTTTCCTTCTTTGCCTGTCTGTCTGTCTGTCTGTCATGTCTCTTCAGCCTTTTGACTTTTTCTATAAGTGGATTTAAACACACACACACACACACACACACACACACACACACACACACACACACACACACACACACACACACACACACACAGGACATCGCCAGTACAGGAGGGTGGGCGCCACAATTCACAGCAGTAGTCCTAGTTTGTGGCCACAGCATCACGTACTGTCTCTGTCTTGTGCTTGGTGTAGTGCCAAGGAGAAGAGAGAGAGAGAGAGAGAGAGAGAGTTTATTGAAAGCAGATAATGTCAACACACACACACACACACACACACACACACACACACACACACACACACACACATAGACGAAGTCCTGCCACAAACTTGGTCGTCGTGAATTTGAGCCGCGTCAGAGTCCATTTGCAAGATGTGCAACGAGACGGCACAATGCGATGCAATATGCAGGAGGCAGCGGGGGACAGCAGTGTACCTCATGTATGAACAGTTGCACGATACATCTTGACCAGTTCCGGTGTGCATGACGGTTGTTGACGCTGACTAAATACTGACACTTCTGATATGTTGGCACTGCTGCTATGATATGTTGGCACTCCTGATATGTTGGCACTGCTGTTATGATATGTTGGCACTGCTGTTATGATATGTTGGCACTGCTGCTATGATATGTTGGTACTCCTGATATGTTGGCACTGCTGTTATGATATGTTGGCACTGCTGTTATGATATGTTGGCACTGCTGCTATGATATGTTGGCACTGCTACTATGATATGTTGACACTGCTGTTATGATATGTTGACACTCCTGATGTTATGTTGACACTCCTGGTGTTATGTTGGCACTACTGTCATGCTCAGGCCATATTGGAGTCTGTCACATGGTTTAGATTGCGACTCTCTGGCACTGTACTGTTATAATAACAACAACAATAACAGACAACAAAAACAACAACAACAACAAAAACAACCACCACAACAACAACAACAACAACAACAACAACAATAGCAACAACCACCACAACAACAACAACAATAGCAACAAGCACAACATCAATCCACAACAACAACAACAACAACAACAACAACAACAACACTCAACCAGCCAGCAGCATCCAGTAAGATTGACCCGCATTGACCTAACATGACCTTGGGTGAGAAGGTCAATAAATATAAATTATTCTATTTAATACAAACATCATAAATTTATTACCAGGATGTTGAGGTTAGTCTGTATAGTTCTGTCTGTCTGTCTGTCTGTCTGTCTGTCTGTCTGTCTGTATAACCCATTCTAGTCTGCCTGTTGGACGAAATTCCTCGAGACAAACTTTCCTTTGAAAAAATTTGATCACAAGAAGTTAACAACTGTTCTAAGACAACGTTCTTAATTGTTTACTAGAAGTTACTTAAGACAATGTTGGAGATTGTCTTAAAGTTACGTTACATCTTAAGACAATGTTGGAGATTGTCTTAAAGTTACGTTACATCTTAAGACAATGTTGGAGATTGTCTTAAAGTTACGTTACATCTTAAG
Source organism: Homarus americanus (assembly GCF_018991925.1). Lineage (NCBI taxonomy): Eukaryota > Metazoa > Arthropoda > Malacostraca > Decapoda > Nephropidae > Homarus > Homarus americanus. The sequence goes on from NW_024755315.1 coordinate 81,374, forward strand.
ACAATGTTGGAGATTGTCTTAAAGTTACGTTACATCTTAAGACAATGTTGGAGATTGTCTTAAAGTTACGTTACATCTTAAGACAATGTTGGAGATTGTCTTAAAGTTACGTTACATCTTAAGACAATGCTGGAGATTGTGTTAAAGTTACGTTACATCTTAAGACAATGTTGGAGATTGTCTTAAAGTTACGTTACATCTTAAGACAATGTTGGAGATTGTCTTAAAGTTACGTTACATCTTAAGACAATGTTGGAGATTGTCTTAAACTTACGTCACATCTTAAGACAATGTTGGAGATTGTCTTAAAGTTACGTCACATCTTAAGACAATGTTGGAGATTGTCTTAAAGTTACGTTACATCTTAAAACAAACTCCGCTACTTCTCAATTGTCTTAGGGGAATTAGGCGCCATGTTAAGACACACTTGAGAGGTCACACTTGCACACCGTGTTGAGTAACTGAGAGGGAAGCGGGTCTCGTCTTATGGTACGGTATCAAGGAGTTGAGATCCCTTCTTCAGTAGTTACCTCACCTGACGAGAGAGAGAGAGAGAGAGAGAGAGAGAGAGCACCAATTAACACGATGTCTTGGAGGTTGAACAAAGTTGTCTGCCCCGCCAGTCGTCTCACCCCCCACCACCACTTCAGGAGACTTCTGAGGTCTTGTTGACAGTCTGGGAGTCTGTCTGAGTCCTGTCAAAGTTCACAGTCTGTCAACTCTAAGGCGGGAAGTGTGTGTGGGTGGTAGTGAGTGGTGGGTGGGTGGTGGTGGTGGTGTGATGGGGATGATAGTGTTTGTTGGTGGAGGTGATGGTGAGGTTAGTGGTACTAAAACAACAACAACACCCTCATACAGACACACAGAGTACCTCCCCTCCCCCACACACACACACACACACACTCAGACCGATTACAATACCCTTCCTCCCTCGTATTGTACAACTCGTTCAGAGAGAGAGATAAATTAAACAACTGAGATATATGTAAAAGCACAATTAAATCAACCTCTCTCTCTCTCTCTCTCTCTCTCTCTCTCTCTCTCTCTTACACACACACACACACAGTGGCAAGCTTCCTCTAAAAATTTCCAGCAATAGAATAGTTAAAAATATTCTGAGCTTTTGTTGGAGGTAGGAATGCATTCTGCTGTTGGCCCGTGCTTGTATAATGCTGTTGTATATATAATGCTCGTGATAATGCGTGTTTGTGGTGTATAATGGCCGTGTTGTGTGTATATGCCTTTTGTGTATAATGCTGTGTCGCTGTTGTGTTACTGGCTGCTGTTTTGTGTATAATGCTGTGTGCTGTTGGTGTATAATGCTGTGTCCTGTTGTGTGTGTATAATGCTGTCCTGCTGTTGTGTGGTGTATAATCGCCTGCTGTTGTTGGTGTATAATGCTGTGTCCTGCTGTTGTGTGGTGATAATGCTGTGTCCTGTGTGTGGTATTTGTGTCTGCTGTTGTGTGGTGTATAATGCTGTGTCCTGCTGTTGTGTGGTGTATAATGCTGTGGCCTGCTGTTGTGTGGTGTATAATGCTGTGGCCTGCTGTTGTGTGGTGTATAATGCTGTGGTCTGCTGTTGTGTGGTGTATAATGCTGTGGCTGCTGTTGTGTGGTGTATAATGCTGTGTCATTACATAATACAGTAGTCGAAGTCTCTATACAATCGCTGTTTGCTGTAGTAAATGTTTTCTCCGGTCGCCACACTCCTTAAATGATTCTGAGATGCTGTTCTCTCTCTCTCTCTCTCTCTCTCTCTCTCTCTCTCTCTCTCTCTCCACCAACATCCTCTCCACCTTCTTCCCCGTCATCCTCCTCCTCCTGTTCTTCTCCCCACCTTCTCCATATTCTCCTCCTACCTCTCTACTCTTCTCCTCCTCCTACTACCCTCTTTCTCCTCCCCCTCCCTACACCCTCTTCCTCCTCCTCCTCCTCCTACCACCCTCCTCCTCTTCCTCCTCCTATCATCCTATTTCTCCTCCTCCTATCACCTTCTTCCTCCTCCTCCTCCCTCCTCCTCCTCCTCCTCCTCCCTATCACCCTCTTCCTCCTCCTCCCCTCCCACCAGCATCTTTCTTCAATCAAGTTTTCCTAAAGTTAAATTCCCCACAGACACCTAGCCTCACCCAGCTGCGGCAAATTCCACCCCAGAACCCATCCTCACCCAGCTGCGGCAAATTCCACCCAGGAACCCATCCTCACCCAGCTGCAGCAAATCCACCCCCAGAACCCATCCTCACCAGCAGCAAATTCCACCCCGGAACCCATCCTCACCCAGCTGCAGCAAATTCCACCCCGGAACCCATCCTCACCCAGCTGCAGCAAATTCCACCCCAGGAACCCATCCTCACCCAGCTGCAGCAAATTCCCCGCCAGACCCCCCACTTACTTCATCATATATGAATAATTTTTCTGACATTATGTAAGATGAGGATCACCTGAAGGTTAGACACCCAAGCTTTAATTAACCTTAAGATTAACCTAACCTAAACCAAACACAACCTAACCAAAACCAAACCAAACCAAACCAAACCACACCAGACATAACCTAACCTAAACCAAACCTAACCTAACCAAACCTATAACCCAACAAACCTAACCTAACCTAACCTAACTTTCAATACAACACGAGGATTCTGTCCAGTTGTCATTGGCAATAAGTAACGAGGAGAAGAGAGAGAGAGAGAGAGATACACACACTCTCTCTATAAATATTATAAATCAAACTTTTAGTGTGTGTGTGTGTGTGTGTGTGTGTGTGTGTGTGTGTGTGTGTACCAATAAAAACCCACCTAATTTATTATCACACAATTACTGTTACATATTACGGCAGAGTTTAGTCAAATGTTGTGCCATAAAGTTTTATAATTGGTAAAGTAAATGTCGATATTAACGTATGTATGTATGTGTATATGTATGTATGTATGTATGTATGTATGTATGTATGTATGTATGTATGTATGTATGTATGTATGTATGTATGTATGTATGACAGGTAGGTAGGGTGGCCTTAAAAGCTGCACCTTCCCTACCTTCTCTCTCATTAGGTGCTGAGTGAGTGTGACAGGTACCGAGTGTACTTCTCTCACAACCCTTCCTCACCTCTCACAACCCTACCTCACCTCTCACAACCCTACCTCACCTCTCACAACCTACCTAACCTCTCACAACCCTACCTCACCTCTCACAACCCTACCTCACCTCTCACAACCCTTCCTCACCTCTCACAACCTACCTCACCTCTCCCCTACCTCACCTCTCCCACAACCCTACCTCACCTCTCACCACCCTACCTCACCTCTCACAACCCTACCTCACCTCTCCCAACCCTACCTCACCTCTCACAACCCTCCCTCACCTCTCACAACCCTACTCACCTCTCAACCCTCCTCCTCCCACAACCCCTACCTCACCTCCTCCCACAACCTCCCTCACCTCCACACAACTCCCTCACCCTCCCACCCTCCCTCACCTCCCACAACACTCCTCACCTCTCACAACACTCCCTCACCTCTCCTACACTCCTCACCTCTCACAACCTCCCTCACCTCCACACAACACTCCTCACCAACACAACACACCCCAACAACAAACATCACACACACACATCACACAACATCACACAACACAACTCACAACACAACATCACCCACAACACAACATCACCACAACACAACATCACCACACACAACTCCTCCAACACAAACATCACCTCACAAACACTCACCACACAAACATCACACAACACAACATCACAACCACTCCCTCACAACACAACATCACAACAACACAAACATCACCACAACACAAACATCACCACAACATCCAACAACCACAACACAAACATCACAACAACACAAACATCACAACAACACAAACATCACAACAATAAAAAATACAAAAAATAAAGTAAAGAAATAAATCACAAACAAGAATAAATTACAAATAAAAGCCTAAATACAAGAAACCTATTGGTATATGTCTATTGTTTTTAATGAACGAGACTAATTAACGGATTTACTGACGTTATCGAATACTGATGAAGAGGAAAATGGCATCTGATTGAAAGAGAAAGGTCAGGGTGAAGAAGAGGGGGAGGGTGGAGGGTGAGGGAGAGTGGAGGGAGGGTGGAGAGGGTGGGGAGGGAAGGGTGTGGAGAGGAAAGAGGGAGTTATGAGGAGACAGGTGATTATATCCAGGTAATTACACAACCTGACCTTAATTAATTAGAACACCGGAATTAAAACGGATAATACGTCATTAATTATAAAAAAAAATATATAAATTAAATTATATCAGGCACCGACTTAACTTACATGTGCGTATATAAATTTATATATTTACACACACACACACACACACACACACACACACAAGCTGTTCCCTGGTTAGCGTAAGGAATATCTGAAGCTGTGTATATACGTAGTGTGTATAGTCTCCAATATACACTATGTACACACACAAATATGTATAGTTGTGGATATTCTAACACACATAAGCCTCCTATACGTAGTTTGTATAGATTCAATACACACTATACACATCAAATGTATATTGCTCGATACTCTCAGACACGTGAAAATCTAAATACGCTGTGAATATAGGTATCAATACACACTATATATATATGTAGACACAATTTATATAGTTGGGAAAACACTCGGTTACGTGACACACCAATACACAGTTTGTATTGGTTTTTCAACACAGTGTAATGGAGACCTTCAATCAAGTACAGTACAACATGGGTTGTACAGTGTACACCCCATGTTGTACTGCTCCCCCATTATACTTATGTTTTTCAATTCCACTGTAATTTATGTACATACTTATAATATAAATAAAAAATAATAATAACTAAATAAAATAAATAAATATTGAAGTGATAACCGTGGTAACACTATGAGATGTACTTATTACCACCATGCTATTGTACTATGCCAGATGATACTAAATGTTACATAATACTTCCTTGAGATAACTGTATAGTATATATCAGGTGCCTACAGTAGAGCTCAGGTTCTCAACTGGCTAAGCCATGTTAATATTGTTATTATTATCCACTCTGTATCCGTGTTTTTCTGGCTAAATAAACTGTTTCAATTCAATTCAATTCAATCCATCATACCATCATACTCAGACGTCATATCATCATACTCTCCCAACATACCAACATACTCAGACGTCATATCATCATACTCTCCCAACATACCATCATACTCAGACGTCATATCATCATACTCTCCCAACATACCAACATACTCAGACGTCATATCATCATACTCTCCCATCATACCATCATACTCAGACGTCATATCATCATACTCTCCCAACATACCAACATACTCAGACGTCATATCATCATACTCTCCCAACATACCAACATACTCAGACGTCATATCATCATACTCTCCCAACATACCAACATACTCAGACGTCATATCCTCAGACTCTCCCATCATACCATCATACTCAGACGTCATATCCTCAGACTCTACCATCATACCAACATACTCAGACGTCATATCATCAGACTCTACCATCATACCATCATACTCAGACGTCATATCCTCAGACTCTCCCATCCTTACCAACAACATACTCAGACGTCGCATCATCATACTCTCCCATCAACCTGCTATGCCATGGGCGTGTATCACTCCAGACTCTCCCATCATACCAACATACTCAGACGTCATGTCATCCCGGACTCTACCATCATACCAACATACTCCAGACGTCATATCCTCAGACTCTACCATCATACCAACATACTCGAATCATATCATCATACTCTACCATCATACCAACATACTCAGACGTCATATCATCCATACCATCATACGTGAGGAATATACTCAGGTAGTTGGGGTGGTTGATAAGGGAACCTAAGGATAACCAGCCTTGATGTTTCCTCCCACAACCACCACCGCCACCACTAGTGGATTGTGGAGGAAACCCAGTCCGGCCCCTGGACATGTGCTGTGGTGGGGGTGGTGTGGGGGTGTGGTGGTGGGGGTGTGGTGGTGTGGGGGTGTGAGGTATTGGTGGGTGTGTGGTGGTGGGGAGGTGGTGAGGTGTGGAGGTGGAAGTGGGGGTGTGGGGTGGTGGGGAAAAGGTTGTGGGGAGGTGGGGGAGGTGGTGAGTGGTATTGAGGGAGGTGGTGGTGGTGTGGGGTGTGGGGAGGTGGGAGGTAGGAAGGTGATGTGGGAGGGTTGGGAGAGGAGGAGAACTAGCAAGAGGGAAGAGGTGAAATAGAGAGAGAGAGAGAGAGAGGTTGGAAGAGGGAATGGAACTAGGTCCGGGAAAGCAGAGAAAGGGGAAAGGAAAGTTGGTTTTGAGAGTTTAGTTACGAATAGTCTTAGTGAGGGTAGGGGACGATAATTAGAGGAAGGGAGAAAGAGGGAAAAGGAGAGGAGGAAGGAAAGAGGGAATAAGGAAGGAAGAGGGAAGACAGGGGAAGAAGGGAGAAAGAGAAGAGGAAAGGAAGAGAGAAGGGAGAGGAGGAGAGAAAGTCGAAAGGGAAGAGATGAGGAATCGGAAAGGGGAGGAGAAGAGGGAAGGAAGAAGAAAGGAAAAAGGAAGGGAGAGGAGGAAGGGTGAGGAGAGGAGAAAAGGTGAGGAGAGGAGGAAGGGAAGAGGGATGGGAGATGGTTCATGAAGCGAATTTTTTGTAAATCTGAAGGACCTGAAACGACCTGAAGAACATGTACTGACATTTAAATATTCCCCGAAGGACCTGAAACGACCTGGAACGACCCGGAACCTCCCAAAAAAAGACCTGGAATGACCTTGAGGGCAAGAACAGGACACGCAAGAGTGATCATAATGGATGACGTGGTAACGAGACTTGGAAGACTCCCCCCCCCCTACCCCCCTCCACCCTCGTGTCTGGTCAAGAGTGAGGGTGGAGCCAACTTGAGGCCATTGTGCTCACAAATGAATGCTTTCACAGAGAGACAAAACGCTTTAGACTACAATGAATGAAAGATGAGGTACAGAGCCGAAAGACGACTCTGGGAAAACATTGCCAACCAAGAGCATTGTTTTTAAATTATCTATCTCTCTCTCTCTCTCTCTCTCTCTCTCTCTCTCTCTCTCTCTCTCTCTCTCTCTCTAGATTTCGTGAAGGCAAAAAATATACAATTTCTCTAGTGGATCTTGACGGCCAAGGACTGGAAAAGAGAGACATACTGGAAAAGTCCTTCAAGAAATTTTGGAGAGATAATGACAATGTACTGGAACGAAGGTTTTCTGGAGAGGACACGAAGTGAGAGATGTTGGACACGTGTTAGAGAGAGAACTTGAGAGATACTAGATCAGAAAAAAATCCTGGAATGTGCTGGAAAAGTATTGAAGAGAAATTCAGAGATATGTTAGACGAAATTTTCCAGGAAAGTGCTGGAAAAAAGTGTTGAGTAGAGACTTACTGAGATGCTAAGCCACAATTTCCAGGAAAGCACTGGAAAAGTTTGGAAGAGTTGTTGTGAGGAGATGCTAAAGACCTTCATATACATTGAAATGACACAAACTGGAATTCCTGGAAAGAACTGGAAAATATATTCACCTAATCATCGTAAACTACCACGAGCTTCTATCTTAACACAAGTAACTATTGTGTTATGATTCTATCTCACAAGACAAAGAAAAAAGGAAGAAAGACGAAGAAAGAAGGAAGAAGAAGAAAGAAGACGAAAGAAGACGAAAGAAGAAGAAAGATGAAGAAAGAAAGAAGAAGAAAGAAGACGAAAGATGAAGAAAGAAGGAAGAAGAAAGAAGACGAAAGAAGAAGAAAGATGAAGAAAGAAGAAAGAAGAAGAAAGAAGAAATATGAAAAAAGAAGAAAGATGAAAAAAGAAGAAGAATGCAGAAGAAAGAAGGAAGAAGAAGAAAGAAGAAGAAAGAAGAAAGACGAAAAAAGAAGAAGGAAGAAGAAGAAAGAAGAAGAAAGAAGAAGAAAGAAGAAGATGAAGAAAGAAGAAAGAACAAAGATGAAGAAAGAAGAAAGAACAAAGATGATGAAAGAAGAAAAAACAAAGAAGGAATAAGAAGAAAGAAGAAGAAAGAAGAATGAAGGAAGAAGGAAAAAGAAAGAAGAAAGAAGAAAGAAGGAAGAAGAAGGAAGAAGAAAGAAGAAGAAAGAAGAAGAAAGAAGGAAGAAGAAAGAAGAAGAAAGAAGAAAGATGAAGAAGGAAGAAGAAGAAAGAAGAAGAAAGAAGAAAGAAGAAAAAGGAAGAAAGAAGGAAGAAGAAAGAAGAAATAAGAAGAAAGAAGGAGAAGGAAGAAGGAAGAAGATATCAACAGTCTTTCAGCTACATCTCCTAAGGTACCTGATGTTCCGTGGCGAATTTTATATACTTTATTAAACTCTCTCTCTCTCTCTCTCTCTCTCTCTCTCTCTCTCTCTCTCTCTCTCTCATTACCCTCCTTCCTTCCTTTGCATCCCATTCCCTCCCCTTTCTCCCATTATCCTCTCTCCCTCTCATCATCCCTCCTTCTCTTCCTCCCTCCCCTTCCTTCCCTCCCTCTATTATTTATCGCATTAATCTTACTCCACCCTTCCTCCAATCCCCTTCCCTCCCTTCCCACATTAATCTCCCTTCCACCACCACAACAAATTATAAATACTCCCCATTCCAATCTCTCTCTCTCTCTCTCTCTCTCTCTCTCTCTCTGTAGCTCCTCCAAAACATAAACTCCAAGAGACTCCAAATATCTTCCCTCCCTCCAAAAACCACTACTAATATCCTATAGCCCTCCCTCCCCCTCCTTCCCTACCACTCCTTCCTTCCTTCCCTCCCCCTCCTTCCTTCCTTCCCTCCCTCTCTCCCTCCTTCCCTCCCTCCAAAAACACATAATGGAGTGAACAAGGGGAACCAGCAGGAGTCTATTATCGAGGGGCCATTAACACCTCTGTCCATTAGTTACCATTAGTTGACTGTCTTTCTCCTCTAACTAAAGGATTTGAGATTTTCTTTTGGTGTGTGTGTGTGTGTGTGTGTGTGTGTTTTATGTCATCTGTTTTATTCATTTTTTTATCGTTCTCTCTCTCTCTCTCTCTCTCTCTCTCTCTCTCTCTCTCTCTCTCTCTCTCTCTATGTTGTCTCTATTTCTCTCGCTCCTCTGTTTCTCCTCCTGATTCTCTTACTCTTTCTTTTCTCTCTCTTACTCTGCCTGCCTCTCTCTCTTTACTCCCTGTCTGTCTGTCTGTCTGTCTGTCTGTCTGTCTGTCTGTCTGGTATCAGTATTTTCCTGACAAGTCTTTCCTCTCAGTGTCAATTTCCTTCACATCTTCGCCACGCTTAACTACTTCCTTCATTTTCCTTCTTCTCTTCCTTCTTTCACTGATCTGGTGTTTTCCTTCCTCCTGCTCCTCCTCCTCTTCTATCCTCCATTACACTATCTCTTTTATACTTCCTCCTCCACCTCTTCCACTACACTGTTTTCCTTGCCTCACCTCCCTAACACACACACACACACACACACACACACACACACACACACACACACACACACACGAGTCACCCCCTCCCTTTACTTATTTATACACATATAAGACAGCATTAGTTCTCTCCGGCCTTACTGAACTCCCTGATGGATAAAATTCCCTGGAGATATAAGGCGGTGGTGGACCAGGCCGCGTGCCCCTTCCTACCAGGCCGGCTATTGACCTTGTCCGGCCACCCTAAAAGAATCTCTCTACACTTGATTGAGTTTATCTTCACTGACTAGAATATTAGACACACACACACACACACACACACACACACAGGTATCTATACATATATCCGGGTATATATCTCTTGCCTGAGGTGTATATACTGGTGTCCATGGTAGACTTAACAGCTATACACGGTAACTCTCTCCCCCAGCTGCTGCCTCCTTTACCGTTAGTAATGTTGAAGGAAAATATTTACACAAACTTTGCCACAACTATAATTGTTTTTATATTATTTATTATTATTATTATAATTTTTACGGTACGGTTAGTGTCTGGTCATAACTGTTGGTCCCTGTCCTAACCTAAACTAACTTAACTTAACCTAACCGAACCTAACCGAACTCTACCCAACCCAACCCAACCCAACCCAACCCGAACAACTGACCCAGCCAACTTTAACCCAACCGAGCCAACCGCCCAACCCAACCCAACCCAACCCAACACAACCCTAACCAAGACGAAGAAAAAAAAAAGAACATTACCTGTGTAGGGCCTCAAGTCTACAAACACGTCAGGAAATATTTTAAGACAGAACAAACAGATGAGAGAGATAAGACAGGGAGTGAGAGAGATAGACAGAGAGTGAGAAAGAGACAGGGGGTGAGAAAGAGACAGGGTGGGAAAGAGAATCAGGGAGTGAGAAAGAGAGAGTCAGAGAGTGGTGAGAAAGGAAGACAGGGAGTGAGAAATAGACAGGGAGTGAGAAAGAGAGAATCAGGCAGTGAGAGACAGAGAAAGAGACAGAATGAGAAAGAGAAAAAGAGACAAAGTGAGAAATAGAAAAAAGAGAAAGTGAAAAAAATAGAGAAAGAACGATGAATAATGCAATAAAAGAAACATAAGATAAATTGAAAATAGAAAGTTTTTTTTTTCATCACCAAAACTGTAATATTAAAACACCTGATGGATAATTTAATATATCCACTGAGAGAACATTACTCCCTCATCTACCTTAACCTTCTGAGGACGAGTGGATAAAGTTACCGCCCTTGAAAGGTTAAAGCCATCGTCCTCAAAGGGTTAAAGTGAAAGGATTACAAAAAAATAAAACTAAGATTAATTTCATTTGTAATCTTGAATTTGATAATAATGATAATAATAATAATAATAATAATAATAATAATAATAATAATAATAATAATAATAATAATAATAATAATAATAATAATAATAATAATAATAATAATAATAAAATTTTATATAACAATTCCTTCAACAAAATACGAAAAAATAAAAATAAAAAAATAAATAAAAAATTACAACAAAAACAATCACAAAAAACCACCATCAAATCACCACAAATTGTTTACATGACGTCAGCACCACAGACGAGCATTAGAACCATCACACCTTCGTCCCTCTGGTAAGGAGACGCAGGTAAGAACACTATTAATTAATCAGTACCGTTTGTTATTCATTCTTGGTATATTTTTTCACAACTCGGTACTTTTTTCACAATTTGGGGTATTTTTCATAATTCTTAATGTGTGTGTGTGTGTGTGTGTGTGTGTGTGTGTGTGTGTGTGTCATCACCACTACGAGTAATTAACACACACACACACACACACACACTTATTCAGGCGCCCAACAAACTCGAGGTGGACCTTCACCCTCCACCACAATGACCTACGAGTGACATTGGATGAATAACAGTTGGATGACTGGATGAGTAACAGCTATGACCGGATGAGTAACAGCTGGATGACTGGATGAGTAACAGCTGGATGACTGGATGCGTAACAGCTGGATGACTGGATGAGTAACAGCTATGACCGGATGAGTAACAGCTATGACCGGATGAGTAACTGGCTGGGATGAGTAACAGCTGGATGACTGGATGAGTAACAGCTATGACCGGATGAGTAACAGCTGGATGACTGGATGAGTAACAGCTAGATGACTGGATGAGTAACAGCTGGATGACTGGATGAGTAACAGCTGGATGAGGTTCGATCGCATTTCGAGGCCGAGGCTGACGTCACCCTTCACCCTCAGTGTCTCTTGAGGAAAACTCCTTCTCGAAACTTAAAATTTGACGGCCCTCTTATAAACAACTTCGATATGACATGAGAGGTGGAGAGGAGGGAGAATGAGGGAAGGAGGGGGAGGCCGGGGAGGGGGGAGGTGAGGGGGGAGGGAGGCGGAGGAAGTAGGGCGAAGGAGGGAGTGGGGTGAGGGAGATGAGAAGGAGAGGGCGAGGAGGGTGGGGGGGGATAGTGAGGGGGAGGGGAGAATGGGGAGTAAGGGCGAGGGAGGGTGAGGGGGAGGGGAGGCAAGAGAAGAGAGTGTAGGGGAGATAGAATGGAAGAAAGAGTGAGGGTGACGGAGTGAGGGAGAGGGAGAAGAGGTAGAGGAGGTAAGGGGAGTGAGGGAGGGAGTGAGAGAGGTAAGAGGGGTAAGGGGAGAGAGGGAGAGATAAAAGGATAGATGGGAACAGGGAGAGAGAGAGAGAGAAGTTATTGGGTTGAGGTAATATGGGAAATGAAGGTAGGAGTTAGTGAAGGAAGGAAGGAAGGAAGGAAGGAAGGAAGGAAGGAAGGCAGTGAACAGGTGGGAATGTGGGTTTTTTTCACGACTGGCATTTTGAAATTGGTTGAAAATAAAATTGGCGGACCTGAACGTGTACGTATTAAAAAAATTGGCGAACCTGGTTGAAAAATTGGTAGGAACTGACTGTTATTGTTCACGGAAATTTAATTAGAGCTGTGAATGAAAAGTGAATTGTAATTATATATGGGAATCAGTTAGGAATATTTTGGATTATGATTAGGAATGGAACTGGAATTGGCTGGGCATGTATGGAATTTTGGGATTATGTGTTGATACCAAACAAACAAACAAATATATCTCGTTAATTTTCGTCCTCTAGAATATTACAAATTAATTTCTAAACGTAAAAAAAAATGTAAATACAATACAAAAATATTCCATTAAAAAAACAACAACAACAATTACAAGTTACATAAAAGTACAGTTACAATAATGCCCAGGTGTGGACTGTATCATAAAGATTAATTAAGGTAAGTCAGGTGTGTTATATCTTAATTAACAAGACGCAAAATCAGTCTACCATTTCCTTTAAGAAACAACTATCACAAAGACTATAAGAGTTCAGGAGCTTTATTTAAACCCATTACACCCCCATTAAAGTCTATTTATATCTATTAATCAGTCTCTCAATCACCCATTACCCAGGTGGACGGTGGCTTAATACTTTAACTTTCTTGCCTTACCATTTACCACTATCTGCACTTACCACTTTATTGCTGCTGGTGTGTGTGTGTGTGTGTGTGTGTGTGTGTGTGTGTGTGTGTGTGTGTGTGTGTGTGTGTGTGTCAACTCACTGTCTCTCTCTCTCTCTCTCTCTCTCTCTCTCTCTCTCTCACTCACTGTTAGGTCTCTCACACTCGCTGTCTCTAATTTCCTCATTCTCACTGTCTCTCCTCCCGTGTTTTACTCATGATAAACCCACTAATAGAGACACAGAGATAAGATGAGAGATAACAGAGCCGCGAGAGACAAAGAGAACCGCGAGAAATAAAAGATAATCACAAAAGAGACAGAGAACCACGAGACAGGTAACCACGAGATAACGAGAACCAGAAAAGAGAAACAGAGAGACATACGAGAGATAAAGAGAACCAGAAGAGGGAGAGACAGAGAGACACACGAGAGATAAAGAGAACCAGAAGAGGGAGAGACAGAGAGACACACGAGAGATAAAGAGAATCAGATGACAGAGAGACACACGAGAGATAAAGAGAACCAGAAGAGAGAGAAACAGAGAGACACACGAGAGATAACGTGAACCAGAAGAGGGAGAGACAGAGAGACACACGAGAGATAAAGAGAACCAGAAGAGGGAGAGACAGAGAGACACACGAGAGATAAAGAGAACCAGAAGAGGGAGAGACAGAGAGACACATCATCTCCATCATGGCATGTTGTTGTTGTCTTTGGGTCTCCTTAATGAGGTCCCAGGGCTTCCCACACTCACACAAATTAACGAACGCCACAACGCCACAGTCTCAAACAGCGCCACAGCCTCAAACAACGCCACAGCCTCAAACAACGCCACAGTCTCAAACAACACCACAGTCTCAAACAACGCCACAGTCTTAAACAACGCCACAGTCTTAAACAGCGCCACAGCCTCAAACAACACCATTATCTACTCCCTAAAACACGGAGTACTGCCCGTTCAGCGTAATGTTATCACAGCCCTTCAAGAACTAAGGTCTTTAAAGCACATAACAAGGACAGTAATTACACCAGCCCATCAACAATTAAAAAAATAATGAGATAAGAAGTCCGTGCGTAATTAAGTACAGCAACAACAACAGAAACAACAACAACAACACCCACTTCTTCATTTTCAGACACGTTAACTTTTTGTTTAGTGTAAGATAATTTAATTCCTTGTGTACGAAGCTGATGAGTGCAACACCCTTGTTTGTTTATAGTCTTGAGTACGTCAACTTTTTGTTTCTGAGTACGATGATTTAATTCCCTCTGGTATGATAGCATTAAGGTGGGTTAAGATAATGAACTGCCGCGTACGATACTTTTCATCTGGTTCGTCATCAAGTACGTTAACTTTAGCCTTTGAGTACGATGATTTAATTTAACTTCCTCTCGTGTGTGTGTGTGTGTGTGTGTGTGTGTGTGTGTGTGTGTGTGTGTGTGTGTGTGTGTGAAGTTAAGAGACATAAATACAATGATTATAATCCCGTGCGTCTGATGGTATGAATAAAAGGAGAATGATAAGTAACAGACGCGTACGATACTTAATTTAACCCTCTGTCGTCTGGCCTTGTGTATGTATCTTTGAACGATGATTTAATTCGTGTCGTTTGATGGTTATTAATGAAGTGTATAATAACGAGCCGATATGCACGATCATTTTAATTTCCCCCACGCTCGGGTACGTTAACTTTGGTGGATCGGTACGATGACTTAATTACTTGTGTTTGACATTATAACTCGGGAGTATAATGAGGAACGAGTGCATACGATAGTCTCTATCCCAAAGAAAGAAAGAAAGAAGAAAGAAAGAAAGAAAGAAAGAAAGAAAGAAAGAAAGAAAGAAAGAAAGACCTCCACTTTACACAGTTACCTAACATCTACATACAAACTCTCTAACATACAATTATTTTCTCAGAATGTCAACCAGTGAACTAGTAGGTACAGTGGACCAGTAGGTACAGTGGGACTAGTAGGTACAGTGGACCAGCAGGTACAGGGACTAGTAGGTACAGTGAACCAGCAGGCACAGTGGACCAGTAGGGTACAGTGAACCAGTAGGTACAGTGGACCAGTAGGTACAGTGAACCAGTAGGTACAGTGGACCAGTAGGTACAGTGGACCAGTAGGTACAGTGGACCAGTAGGTACAGTGAACCAGTAGGTACAGTGAACCAGTAGGTACAGTGGACCAGTAGGTACAGTGGACCAGCAGGTACAGTGAACCAGTAGGTACAGTGGATCAGTAGGTACAGTGAACCAGCAGGTACAGTGGACCAGTAGGTACAGTGGACCAGCAGGTACAGTGGACCAATAGGTACAGTGGACCAGTAGGTACAGTGAACCAGCAGGTACAGTGGACCAGTAGGTACAGTGGACCAGTAGGTACAGTGAACCAGCAGGTACAGTGAACCAGCAGGTACAGTGAACCAGTAGGTACAGTGGACCAGTAGGTACAGTGGACCAGTAGGTACAGTGGACCAGCAGGTACAGTGGACCAGTAGGTACAGTGGACCAGTAGGTACAGTGGACCAGTAGGTACAGTGGACCAGTAGGTACAGTGGACCAGCAGGTACAGTGGACCAGTAGGTACAGTGAACCAGCAGGTACAGTGAACCAGCAGGTACAGTGGACCAGTAGGTACAGTGGACCAGTAGGTACAGTGGACCAGTAGGTGCAGTGAACCAGTAGGTGCAAGTCAGACCAGTAGGTGCAATGGACCAGAAAGTAGTACCAGTGAATTAGTAGGTACAGTGGACCAGTAGGTACAGTGAACCAGTAGGTACAGTGGACCAGTAGGTACAGTGGACCAGTAGGTACAGTGGACCAGTAGGTACAGTGAACCAGTAGGTACAGTGAACCAGTAGGTACAGTGGACCAGTAGGTACAGTGGACCAGCAGGTACAGTGAACCAGTAGGTACAGTGGATCAGTAGGTACAGTGAACCAGCAGGTACAGTGGACCAGTAGGTACAGTGGACCAGCAGGTACAGTGGACCAATAGGTACAGTGGACCAGTAGGTACAGTGAACCAGCAGGTACAGTGGACCAGTAGGTACAGTGGACCAGTAGGTACAGTGAACCAGTAGGTACAGTGAACCAGTAGGTACAGTGAACCAGTAGGTACAGTGGACCAGTAGGTACAGTGGGACCAGCAGGTACAGTGTGGACCAGCAGGTACAGTGGACCAGTAGGTACAGTGGACCAGCAGTGTACAGTGGACCAGTAGGTACAGTGAACCAGCAGGTACAGTGAACCAGCAGGTACAGTGGACCAGTAGGTACAGTGGACCAGTAGGTACAGTGGACCAGTAGGTACAGTGGACCAGTAGGTACAGTGGACCAGTAGGTACAGTGGACCAGTAGGTACAGTGGACCAGTAGGTACAGTGGATCAGTAAGAACAGTGGACCAGCAGGTACAGTGGACCAGCAGGTACAGTGGACCAGCAGGTACAGTGGACCAGCAGGTACAGTGGACCAGCAGGTACAGTGGACCAGCAGGTACAGTGGACCAGTAGGTAATAAAGGATGGGTCAGGTTTGGTCTTTCATCTTAACATCAAACACTCAATCAAAGACGACTTGGCAACTCTACCTTACCTGTTTCCCTCCCCCTCCTTCACTCTCCTTCCCATCCTCCCTCTCTCCTTCACCATTTATGACTACTTCCCTTACTCACATTCTCTTCCTCCCTTCCTGATTATTTTTCTACCTTAGTTCCTCCATCCTTTCTTCAAATTTCCTCCCTTGCACACTTTCTTTCTTTCTTTGATATATTTCCATTTCCTCCTTCTCTCCCTTCCTTTCTCCTTTCTTTACCTTCCCTAGCTACTTCCCTCCTTCATCCTCCTCCCTTACATTCTCTTCTTCACTCCTTCTATCCTTTCGTCATCTCTGTCTCTCTCTCTCTCATTACACTCCCTTCCTTCCTTCCTCCATACCTTCCCTTATTCACCCTCTCACCCTCATGCCTTCTTCCTTTAGTTTAAGGGAGATCATACGTCAGGTCTAGGGAGAAGGTGTAATCTCTTTCCTTCCTCTCTCCTCCCTTCCTCCAACTCTATCTCCTTCCTGCCTCCCTCCCCCACATCCAAGGGAGAAAAGGAAGCTTATAGTAGTGGTCCTGGCAGAAGTTTTAATCTCCCACCCCACTCCTCCTCCCTTCTTACAACTTTACCTGCCGCCCTTGCCCAACACTACCCTCCCTCTTCTCCCTCTCCTCCAACTCTCCCTCCCTTCCCCACATTTACCCTCCCTACAACTCTCCCTCCCTCCACCCACTAAAGTATTAAGTACAAATATGAATCAGTGTGCTCACGACTACTCTCCTTCTTAAGTAATATATAAAGTAAATATTATACTTGACCATCCGGGAAGTTATCAGTGGCCGGGGTTTATTTAAGACGATAAAACTTTACTATTATGTGATTTGACTTACCTTTACTTAATACCTGTGGTAATATACTTAGCGAACGCACATATTACTTTTTTTCAATTACTTAATTATTTAGGTAATTATGTAATGAAAGGACTTAATTATGATTGTTTCTCGAATTATTTTACACTACTGTGCTGACGCATATGAGCCTTTAGTTATTTTCTTTTATCATTGTTATTACATACATACATAAACACACACATACATACACACACATACATAAACACACACATACATACACACACATACCCTACTGACCGCCTGGTTTGTGTGGTAATAAATCAAAAGAAAACCTGTTGCCACCAATAAGCATTTTACGCTCACAATTTATCAACTTTTCATTCTTTCTCCTCCTACTCTTTCTCCTTCCCCCACCTCCTCTTCCTTACCCCACCTCCTCCTCCCCCCCTCCTCTTTCTTCCACCCCCCCCTCCTCCTCACTTACAATTCTCAAACATCTTCTTAGTGATTTATTGTACTTACGAACGTTATTTACTGTATGGCTGTGTGTGGAACTGTAAGGCAAATAAGAGTTTTCGCCCTCTTCATTACTCTTAATGTTGTAATAGGGTGTGTGTGTGTGTGTGTGTGTGTGTGTGTGTGTGTGTGTGTGTGTGTGTGTGTGTGTGTGTGTGTGTGTGTGTGTGTGTGTCACTTTTAACACCTATTACTCCCTTGAATAAATTTATCTAACGGGTGTACTTATTTTACGGGGGGTACTTCACTTCCCTTCAGTTTCCTCCTTACTTAATATGACCCAGGCAACCCTCTGTACCGGACGAGAATTCACAAACTCTTTTATTAAAATATTTAGGACTGATGCGTTCATTCTTCCCTTCAGACTGACTCAGAATAAATAAATAATTATCCCCTTGACCCCATAAACGGAATAATATAAACAACGAAACAAAAGAACATCTTCCTCTCCCTCTCATATTAACATAGAAACAAAAGAGAAACGTTTATTAAAATAGACTAAACCCCTTGGTGTATAAACGGTGGAAAACACGAAAAAATATAAGTCGGAATCAAAAACAAACAATAATACGCAAATGAATAAGAACAAGTCTACCTAAATACATAAATAAATAGCTAAGTCATACCAAGTAAAAAATAATAACTTTATAGCTATTTTCAAACAATTTACGACGAGAGATACTCAGGTGAGTTAAGCAGATGGTGACTAATCTAACCAGAATCAAGGTCACTTCTCTTCATAATATAATTTATCTCGGAATGATCATCGGTGATTCATAATATATTTTTTTTATGATTTTAACCTTTCCTTATGGCGAATATTTCTTAAATTATTCTAACCTTTATTCTATTCCTTCTTATAGTATATTAGATACTGTATCACGACCACGACCATGATAATAACAACCACGACCATGATTATAACAACCACGACCATGATTATAACAACCACGAATGTGATTATAACAACCACGACTATGATCATAACCACGACTATGATTATAACAACCACGAATGTGATTATAACAACCACGACTATGATCATAACCACGACTATGATTATAACAACCACGAATGTGATTGTAACAACCACAACCATGATTATAACACTCACGACCATGATTATAACAACAACGACTATGATTATAACAACCACGACCATGATTATAACAACCAGGACCATGATTATAACAACCACGACCATGATTATAACAACTAGGACCATGATTATAACAATCACGACCATCTGGAAAACGATGTCGCTGTCAGCCGGACAGCAATGCGCACTAGCCAAGCGCGAGCGTTCGAACTTTCACTCCTTGGTAAACTGTACCACCGAACTTGCCACCGGGCACGAAGGGCCCACGATCACTTGTTTTCCACTTTAGAGATAAATGAACATTGTGTTATTAGTGGCCAGACAGCTGCGAGACAACCATCAGAGAGGCAGCTGTCGGGCGGTGATGTCAACGTCTGTCCGCCCGTAGAAAGCCGCCAGGTTTTACAGTATACATATTTACACGTAGGAAAATATGTGAATTCGTCATACTTTAAATAAATTCATGCTGCTCTTCTGCTCTATATAGGAAAACAAAATCGAAGCATTTATCATTATTTTACTCGTTCTTGTATAAATGTTGCAATTTTCCTTCTGTCGTCTATAAACTGCACCACGTAAACAAGTACTCAATATATGTCTGAACTCTTTTATTTTATATCACTTGAGGTGTATAAACGATGTGATTAACCTATACTTTATATATCAAACTCCACCGCTTCTTAATACGAAAACAAAAACGAATCATTTATACTCCTTGGCGTGTATAAACGACATGACTTTCCTTCTGTCGTTTATAGTCTGCATTTGAATTTAATAATTTTTCCAACTTCCTAATACCAAAAAAAAATCCCGACAAATTCAGTATTATTTTTACCCCTCGAGATATATAAGAAATAAATATAATTGAAGCTGACATGAATTTAATTTGCTGCTGCTCACGCCTTAATAAATGAAAACAAAAGCGAAACGTTTTCCATTTTTTTTTTACTCCTTGACAAGTATAAACGATGTGATATTTCTTCTGTCGTCTATGAACTGCATATAAGCATAATTATTTTCCCTTTTTGTTACTTAAAAATGACATTAATATTACAATATATATCTCTGCCAGCCATTAACAGGTGACTCATGCGTATGGTGAAAAATCTCCAGGTGAAATTCTCTCTTTAAAAGACTTGGTCGGTGGTAGAGTAGGTCGGTGGAAGAGTTGGTCGGTGGTAGAGTTGGTCGGTGGTAGAGTTGGTCGGTGGTCGGCCTCAAGTCCACTATGTAAATGAGGGCAGTGACTGTATGGGGGGGAGGAGGAACTGAGGCCAAACTTCCTCCCCTCCGCGGCCACCTTTGAACCCTAGGCTGGAGACTGGCATACGATCGACGCCATATTTACGTTATACCTTAAGACAGACAGACACTTACGAGAGATATATATCGTAGGACCCTTTGAGAACGTCCCTCCACCCACCCTGGCGCTCAAAGAGAGAACTGAACCGTTTACGAGATCATAGTATATTAGAGGGTGAGGGAGGGAGGTGAGGGTAGAGGGGGAGGAGGTGAGGGTAGAGGGGGAGGGAGGGTGATGGTAGAGGGGAGGGGGGAGGGAGAGTGAGGGTAGAGGGGGGAGGGGGTAAGTCCTGTATTATTAAGGTACTAGTCTGTCCCGTTATTGGATGCCCAAAGGAGTTGTCTTAACCTCTGACGTATAACAGCCTTCTCTATCTCTAATTGGTTGATTAAGTAGCCAATCACACCTCGAAAGATGAGAGGTCTGACGTCATACCTTTTCCTATTAGTAGACAATCACTCCTAAAATACGCGAGAATCTGACGTCATAGATTCCCCTACCCCTCATTGGTACATTAAGCAACCAATCACACCTCAGCATATGTCGCTCATTACCTGTCGTCATAAACCTTCTGCTATATCCCTCATTGGTTTATTAAGTAGCCAATAATATCACAACATATGCATGGAAAAATTTCATTCTGTTACGTCATATCCTAACGTATCTCCTATTGGTTCAGCCATTAGCCAATCAGATCTTTGATTAGTGAGTGGAAATACCTGTAGGCGTTTAATGAGTTGATTGTTATTGACGACACCTGGAGTCTGTGTGGGTGTGTGTACGTCTGTGTGGGTGTGTGTACGTTTGTGTGGGTCTGTGTACGTGTGTGTGTGTGTGTGTGTGTGTGTGTGTGTACATGCAGTAATCCTCACAGGTACAACATCTCATTAATAAACTAAAATATATAATAAAAATATAATTGATAACTTTGACTTCCATTAATAATTTTTCAGAATAACAGGTGATTAATTTTATCATAGAGGTAATTAACGTGAGACCTATAGCTATTGGTGATAGATAGATAGATAGATAGATAGATAGATAGATAGATAGATAGAGAATATTGCTTCAAATATAAATGAAAGCCCTGAACCAAGCATAGAAACCCTACACAGAGAGAGAGAGAGAGAGAGAGAGAGAGAGAGAGAGAGAGAGAGAGAGAGAGAGACGCCCTGCAGCCAGCATTACTCCCAGAACTTACACCCAGCAATCAGGCCATAATGAAGCACTATATCAAGCAGGTATTGGGATGCCTGTCAGGTGTAAGGGTACAATCAGCCTAATTACCTGCTTGAACAAGGATTCATACACTCATTAGGTATAAGTAGCCAATGGTGCGTGTATTCTTTAGCACCTGTGGTTGATGACGTGTTAGGTGTGTGTGTGTGTGTGTGTGTGTGTGTGTGTGTGTGTGTGTGTGTGTGTGTAATATTTTCAATGATTAACTTATTATTATTATAATTATGAATGTTATTTTTATTCTCATTTGTGTACTTACGTTCTTATAGGCAAACGTACATTATTATAGCCCTACTTACATTATTATAGCCCTACTTACATTATTATAGCCCTACTTTCATTATTATAGCCCTACTTTCATTATTATAGGCCTACTTACATTATTATAGACCTACTTACATTATCATAGGCCTACGTACATTACTATAGGGCAACGTACATTATCATAGGCCTACGTACATTATAATAGACCTACTTACACTCTTATAGGCCTACTTATTTTTACATGTTTACCTTATTTTTTATAATTTTCCTATAGCTATTTAATTATTTATATCATTAATTCATTTACATTCTTAATATTTATATATATATACCTCCCTATACTAATTGGGTATATAATCACCCTCCTATATAATCCACTATAGGTTATATGGTCATTAGTGATAATTAGTGTGTGATGAGGGACAGGTAACAGGTGGGAGAAGAAGATGCTGGTGAGGGAAAAAATAATGATTATTCAAATGAGTAGAAGCTGGCGTGACTCTCCCCGCCAACCCGATCTGGGAGGGGTTATGATTATGGAGATGGGGAAGGGAGTGGAAGGTGTGGGGAAGTAGAGTGGGTGGGAGTGGAGAGAGACAAAGCTCAGCCAAATATGTCAACAGTGAACCTTAGCAAAACTGGTACTACTGACTCACTGTAATTATGTCATCACTTGTAAGGACCTCTCTCTCTCTCTCTCTCTCTCTCTCTCTCTCTCTCTCTCTCTCAGCATTCGTGTTATATATTCATCAACCAATCAGAACAATCAGCTTCTTTATTCGCCCTTATGTATCGCCGTGTTTACCTGACACCAACCAATCACCAGTCACCGTCGTCTCGTCATCCTCCAATAAGATACGAGCTTACATATTCTATCATGTGTTTCTATATAGAGAACCAATGATATTTGTACTTACATATTCTTCAGCCAATGAGGTGAGACTTACCGTTAGACGTCCAGATGTATGATAACTTTACACTGAAAGGTAAGGAAAACAACTATTATATAAACAAACAAACAAACAAACAAATGACGTACAATTATCTCCCATTTAAGAACACTCACGAACGAAGGTAGTCTGTCCGTGCGTTCGTGTGTGCATCCCTGTGTGTCCGTGTGTGCATCCCTGTGTGTCCGTGTGTGCATCACTGTGTGTCCGTGTGTGTAGCCGTGGGCGTCCGTGTGTGCATCACTGTGTGTCCGTGTGTGCATCCCTGTGTGTCCGTGTGTGCATCACTGTGTCTCCGTGTGTATCACTGTGTGTCGTGTGTGCATCACTGTGTGTCCGTGTGTGCATCCGTGTGTGTCGTGTGTGCATCACTGTGTCTCCGTGTGTGCATCACTGTGTGTCCGTGTGTGCATCACTGTGTGTCCGTGTGTCATCCCTGTGTGTCCGTGTGTCCGTGTGTGCATCCCTGTATTTCCGTGTGTGCGTCCGTGTATGCATCCCTGTGTGTGTCCGTGTGCGCACCTTGTGCGTCCGTGTGTGCATCCCTAGGCGTCCGTGTGTGCATCCTGTGTATCCGTGTATGCATCACTGTGTGTCGGTGTGCACCCTGTGCGTCCGTGTGTGCATCCCTGGGCGTCCGTGTGTGCACCCTGTGCGTCCGTGTGTGCATCCCTGTGTGTCCGTGTGTGCATCCTTGTGTATCGTGTGTGCATCTCTGTGTGTCCGTGTGTGCATCCCTGTGTGTCCGTGTGCATCCGTGTGTGTCAGTGTGTGCATCACTGTGCGTTCGTGTGTGCATCCCTGTGTGTCCGTGTGTGCATCCCTGTGTGTCCGTGTGTGCATCACTGTGTGTCCGTGTGTGTAGCCGTGGGCGTCCGTGTGTGTGTGTGTGTGTGTGTGTGCAATGGTTATCAGAGGGATAGCGAAAAGATAACACTGTGTTTGTAACCAAACTTGCTGTAGGGAATTACAACAAGGAATCTCTCGTGTATCTGATTACCCTACCGTGTTCTATTGGGTCGAACTATGGTCATAAACAGAGAGAGAGAGAGAGAGAGAGAGAGAGAGAGAGAGAGCGCACCAATAATAGAACATGTATAATTGGGTGCTATAATCCCTCTCATCTAATAATAATAATAATAATAATAATTTAATCACCACAACCCGCAACAACAACAACAACAACCACCATTACAACATCAACAACAACCACTACAACATCAACAACAGCACCAATAACAACACTATCTCCACAACATATACATTAAGTCAATTTTCTATCTCTCTCCGTCCTCAAATAGATCATACCTACTGTATTTTCCCGTCGGCCTGGAAAAATACAGTGTATGTTGACAGGGGCTCATACACCTGGTAGACAGTGGGGTGGGGGTGTGCCCTGTCTCTCTGTCTACCTCTCTGTCATTGTTCATACATATATATATTTTCCTTATATATTTTTCTCTCTCTATTTCTCTAACCCTTGTTTTTCTTGTCTGTCTGTCTGTCTGTCTGTCTGTCTGTCTGTCTGTCTCAGTTATCAGGGAGCGGATGAGATAAACAGTAATTAAAGCACTTGAGAGCTTGTGAATCATTAAAGTATCCATGAATACATAATAATTATCCAGTAGTGAGATAATTACCTGCGATTAATTATTTCTCATCAAACTTTCTAAAATGGAAAGTTTGTACAAAGTGTTTCTAAAATTTCATTTGCGATGCGTGAAGAACTTCCTCAAAAAAAATAGAAAGTTCGTTTATATTGATTTTATAAAAGAAAGTTACTCAATGTGGGGAGTTTTCGAAGGAGAAGTTCCCCCATGGTTATAAACTTTCTAAAGAGAGTTTTCTGTTATAAGGAACTTTTAACAGCTTCATAATTCCACTTTCATCTGCTATATAAATCACACTGCCCACACACTGTCACACTGCCCACACACTGTCACACTGCCCACACACTGTCACACTGCCCCCACACTGTCACACTGCCCACACACTGTCACACTGCCCACACACTGTCACACTGCCCACACACAGTCACTGCTCCACACTGTCATTGCACAGCTTGTCACCTGCCCCACACTTTGTCACACTGCCCACACACTATCACACTGCCCCACACACTGTCACACTGCCCCACACACACTGTCACTCTACCCACATTACCATGACCTGTGGACAGGCTTGACTTATCCGGCAAGTGTAAGAGTACAGAGAGAGAGAGAGAGAGAGAGAGAGAGAGAGAGAGAGAGAGAGAGAGAGAGAGACTATATGTAAAAGCACAAACAAACACACACACACACACGCACACACACACACACACACACACACACAATTCTGCTCCCGACTATACCGCCCTCCAGGTTTTAATGAACAGTCTCCAAAATTGGGCCACCAACAACCACGTCACCATCAACCATACCAAGACCATGGTTATGCACATCAACCTCTCCTCCGACGTTGTCCCACCCCCTTCCATTACTTTAGGCCCCAAATCACTTCAGGTTGTAGATTCCACTAAGCTCCTCGGCGCCACCATAGACAACAAACTAAATTGGAAAACACACGTCAGTGAAGTTGTCAAATCCTCCAGTTTCCGTCTCCACCTCCTCCGCCGACTCAAGTCCCATGGAGTTACTGCACCCGAGCTGCTCAATGTTTACTCGACATTCATACTTCCTAAGCTCACCTATGCCTCCCCTGCCTAGTCTTCCTCCCTAAATGCCACACAACGGAAACAGTTAGAAAAAGTGCAAAAGAGAGCATGCAAGATTATTCTCTCCCGTTCCTACTCCACATATCAAGAAGCTCTCAACACACTGACTCTCTTGGCTCTCACTGACCAACACCACGACATCATCTGCAAATTTGGTGAGAAGCTTCTGCACCATCCTCGACACCGGCTCCTACTACCACCCGAGATCCCTCGTCCGAGAATTGCTCTTCGACACCTCAACCGCATCCAGCCCATACGAGCACGAACTGATCGCTGTAAGAACAGCCCAGTCCCAACCATTGTAAAAATTATCTAACTCGTAATCAACCAATGTGTTACACTTCCAGTCAATCTTATTTTTTTGCACTGTCACTATGTTGAAATGCCCTTATAATGAAACAAAACACAATGAGAGATTATTACATACATAAGTAAGAATAGAGAGTAGAGGATGTAAAGATAGGAAACTTGGTAGCGTGGCCGGGATGTTATTTACTCAGAGTCAATACGCTTATCTTATCTCGTATGTCAATACACATATATCACTTCTTAAAGGGACAACTTGTTAAACACCTCTTCGGTACAACTATTTATTAATTCACTCAATGACATGGACACATTAATATCACTATTATATCGGGGTACTAACACATTATGTTTTACGTTACTCGACACTGACTCTCGGACACACCTGAACGAATACACTTCCCACAGTAGGTAACTCACCCAAGGACGTTCTGACAAGACTCACGTGTACCCTGACGCAGGCCCAGTGGATGCTTGGCTGGGCTGCCTCCTGTGGGAGGCTTCTGCTTAGCTGGGGTCTGCCGTGGTCTGGTCGGGAAGTCTCCCTCCCGACCTGGGGAGGGGACGTGCGTGACTCTGCTTAGTGAATCGAGTGACGACCCGAACGGGAGAGAGATGACAGCAACCAGAATGAGAATCAGTATGACCAGCATGAGGCCGTGGACGGGACTGTGGGGCCTTTATATGGGGGAGGAACAGCCGGCTCTGACCTCTGCCAATTAACACTAAACTGGTTTGATCTGGATAGCTGTGTGCAGGTGTGGTCCTGCCCAGGTGTCTTGGTTAGGTGCGGTTGTAGGTCACCCGGCTAACTCATGTCATTAGCGGGCGAGGTCAAGTCCCTAGGGTCGACCTGAGGTGTGTCAACCCGGAATGTGGTGGTACCACGAGGTCTGTAGTGTACTTGCTGTTATATGTGACAATTCTGGGCTGTAAGCTTTGGTCTGACAATCAATCATTACACCCTGTAGTATGACCTTCTCCCCACCTAGTTATTATAATAAATATTGATATCACTTACGTTATTTGTATATTATTTGTAAATCAAGAGACCCATTCCACAATTATGTAACTGTATATTTTCAGCTTTCAGGCTGCCATGCTCTTTCAATAAACCGGTAATTATTATAATCAATCAATCACACACACACACACACGCACACACACACACACACACACCACACACACACACACACCACACACCACACACACACACACACACACACACACACACACACACACACACACACACAAAACACACACCACACACACACACACACACCACACACACACACACACACACACACACACCACACACCACACACACACACACACACACACACACACACACACACACACACACATACACACACACACACACACACACACACACACACACACACACACACACACACACACACACACACACACACACACACCATGGACAGCAGCGTGTATTAGGTAACCCAGCGGCCTTATAGTGACAGTGTGGGGGTCTGGCCTGTCTGATAACACCTCCAGGAAGAGGAAGGACGGACGGACGGAGGAGGAGGAAGAGGAGCAGGAAGAGGAAGAGGAAGAGGAAGAGGAGGAGGAGGAGGAGGAGGAAGAGATAATGCTGCTGGTAGACTTGGTGTGGTAATATTAATGTTTTTTTGGAAGCGGGGTGGTGGTAGTGGTGGTGGTGGTGGTAGGGGTGGTGGAAATGGTGGTAGTAGTGGTGGTAGTGGTGGTACTGGTAGCGGTGTTAGGGGTGATAGTGGTTGGGGTGGCGGTAAAAGTGATGTTATTACTCTTATTATCAGTAGTAGTAGTAGTAGTAGTAGTAGTTGCAAGTCCTTCCTCATTGTGAAACCAGAACACAATGAACGGGCCAGTGGAGGTGTTCGGTGGAAGTTAGGTCCAAATAACAAAGGATGGCCAAAGACATCTAAGTGCGGTATCGGCACGAAGGACTTCAAGACAGAGTACGTAACGGGAAAGGTGAATGAGTGGATTAAGGAAATCCAAGCTCTGTCTGAGATTACCAAAACAGAGCCACATTCGGCTTTTGCGGCATTCACCCATGGAGTCAAGCATCACTGGAATTACCTGATACTACCACTATCCCTGATGTCGGACCCCTCCTCCGCCCTCTGGAGGAAGCCATCAAGGTCACTTTTATCCCAACACTAGTGAAAAAACCCTTACCTAACCCCAACAGAAAGGTCACTCATTGCACTACCACCGATACTGGGAGGAATGGGATTGAATAATCCAGAGGAGCTTTCCGATACAGAACATCAGAACTCAGTCAAGCTCACGGCAGCTCTCACTGAGCACATAATAGATCAGAATGCAGCAAGTCAGGTGGATACCAACGAATTAAACAAGATTCGACGGACCATTACGACAGAGCGGCAGCACACCCAAAGTGATAAACTGCAACAACTGATGCTGCAAGTGTCAGAACGTGAAAAAAAAATAGGTATAGCGCAGAAGGTGGGCGCCTCGAACTGGCTAACAATGTTACCTATAAGGGCAAAAGGTTTCAGCCTTAATAAACAAGAATTCACAGATGCCATTGCTATAAGGTAAGGTTGGCTCATCCTACAATACTGACCACGCCATGGTGTGCAAGAAAGGGGGCTTCGTATGCATGAGGTATGACGAAGTAAGGGACCTCACAGCAAATTTACTGAAGGAAATCTGCCACGACGTCACAGTGGAACAGCCCCTCCTTCCATTGGACGGTGAGAACCTCCGTCACAGGACTTCAAACACATCCAACAAAGCCCGTGTGGACGTCAGCGCTCGAGGATTCTGGACACGGGGACAGCGAGCCTTCTTCGACATCAGAATTTTTTATTCCATGGCCGCATGTCACCGTAACCTAGCTCTCGATGCTGCACACAGGAGGAACGAGAACGACAAGAGAAGGGCATATGGGGAGAGAATACAAAACGTTGATCAAGGCAGCTTCACTCCTCTAGTGTTCACAACCTCTGGTGGGATGGGACCAAGTGCAAGATGTTTCTACGCCAGACTCGCGGAGTTGATCTCCGAACAGAAGCAGCAGCCCAGAAGTTATGTTGCAGCCTGGATGAGATGTCGACTGTCCTTCTCTCTCCTTCGGTCGGCTTTGCTCTGCCTCAGGGGAACGAGAGCTTCTGCCCCTACTCCGACAACTGCTGCAGATATTGACTATGAGGCTACAGTCACTGAATGCCGCATAGATCTGTGGTTCAACTAACTCAACACAGATAGGATAGCTACTTATGTATTAGGATATTTAATATTAAGGTAATTAAATGGTGGCGAAGGTGTGGCTATTGGAGGAGGCTGGAGGCCACGTAGTAGTAGTAGTAGTGATGGTAGTAGTAGTAGTAGTAGTAGTAGTAGTAGTAGTTAAGTTAGTCAGATACCTTACCGTTGATGAATCTCATTTACAGCCTTAAACAGATTGAAAGAAAGAAGAGAGAGAGAGAGAGAGAGAGAGAGAGAGAGAGAGAGAGAGCTAAAAAACCTTCCCTTCCCTCAGGGTTAAGTAAGTGTAGGCGTCACAGTGATCACATTTAGACCCGACCCCCCCAAGACCTTCCACCGGGAGTAATGACCAAATTTACCTCAGTGTTAGGTAAAGCTAAGAGCAAAATAGGTTTACGTTATTGCTAACTAATGGAGGGATTTATCCTAGGGTAAAACTTTCGTCTGGGTAGAAAAAGAAAGATTTGTATTAGTTAAAGGTAAGGAAGGGAAATGAGAGAGAGAGAGAGAGAGAGAGAGAGAGAGAGAGAGAGAGAGAGAGAGAGAGAGAGAGAGAGAGAGACCCTCATCACTCCTGTACTAACCCCCTACCCCACAGTACAGTAGGTAAATCACCAGGTATTTGTGGGAGATCTCTCGTCTCTCATCCCCTCACAGACAGAGATAAATGACAGCCAATAAAAAACCTCTTGTGGGGAGGAATCTGTTTGCTATTGGTAGATGGTGATAGTGAAGGAGATGTCCAGTACTCTATAAGTTTTTGGGGGTTTTTTTGGAGGGGGTAAAACTGTCTGTCTGTCTGTCTGTCTGTCTGTCTGTCTTTTTTTCGTCTGTTTGTGTCTGTCAATATGTCCGTTTGTATTTCTGTCTCTTTTAATTTGTATGCATCTGTAGCTAACGTGTCCACAACCAATCACAACACAGCATCTAACCCCAAAAAAGTATCTCATTGGCTACAGAATCAATACAAAAAACGAGTCATCTGTTTTACTCGTATAAGAAATAGAACGAAAACACCAACCATTTGTTTACTTGTTAAGGAAAAAAAAAAAAAAAATTCTATATATATATGTTTATGTTTACTTACGCTATTTAATAATGACCAGTGTTGTTAGTCTAAAAATTTATCAAATATTATCCACAAGAATTTATTTAACACGCCCAGACGCCTCATAAATTCCCTATATAAACAACTTCACCATGTATATCGTATATCTGCCTCTGGACATATGTAAATTTATATACCAGAATATATATAGTGTTTATATATATACACACACACACACACACACACGTTGGTTAGTCTTGGAGCAGTGTGTGTGTGTGTGTGTGTGTGTGTGTGTGTGTGTGTGTGTGTGTGTGTGTGTGTGTGTGTGTGTGTGTGTGTGTGTGTGTGTGTGTGTTTTATTACATGTGATATAATATTATTTTGGTCTTTGTGATGATTGTTAATATTTTGTTTGGGTGAATTTTTGGTCGAGTATGGTGATGATGATGGTGATGATGATGATGATGTTGATGGTGATGATGATGATGATGATGATGATGATGATGATGATGATCTCCGTCTCTGTAAAAAAAACAGCTTGTGACAGTCATCTCCATAGCTGAGTGCCTCGACTGTCTGTGGCCTCGCTGGCAGATTTTCATTACGGCGAATTTAATCGGATTATCGTGCATATACTTATACGACTCTCTCTCTCTCTCTCTGTCTCTCTCTCTCTCTGTCTCTACCATCTATCTATCTATCTATTTATTTATCTATCTATATCTTTCTCTCTCTCTGTCTATCTCTCTCTTTTTCTCTCAATTAACAAAGTCACTTATTCCCTCGAAAGAAGATTAAACTATATTAGAGCGAGAGAGAGAGAGAGAGAGAGAGAGAGAGAGAGAGAGAGAGAGATTACTTATGTGTCTGAATATATATATACACTTATACACAAATAGTTATGTCGTGGTAGATGGAACCTTACAATACAACAACAACAACAACAACCATAAGAGCCACAACAATTATTACAACAACATAACGACAACCACCACAACAACAACAACAGATTAGGTTAAGTTAGGTTAAGTTAGGTTAGGTTAGGTTAGGTTAGGTTAGGTTAGGTCAGGTTAGGTTAGGTTAGGTTAGGTTAGGTTAGGTTAGGTTAGGTTAGGTTAGGTTAGGTTAGGTTGGAAATTAGGGTGGGTTAGGTTCGATTAAGGTTAAAGTTCAGGTTGGGTTGGAGGTTGGGATTCAGGTTAAGTTAGGATTAGGTTCAAGTCCATAAAGATCCAATAAATCAAATGAAGCAAAAATATAGACTCTGAGAACGTGTTTTTCCGGCTTCAAGACATAATATGGCAGTATAGCTATTTCCTAGTATAATTTCCTGATTAAATTACTATATAACCAATTGGAATCTCATATCACAAACAAACTAACTTTTTTCTGAGATAAATAACTTAATATAGGTTATATACTTGGTAAGGGTTGAATATATTATCCTAATAGTTATTCAATTAATTTTTGACGTATTATAGAGGCATTAATATTTCATACCTGCTTGATAAATGTTACCTTTGATTAATTACCTCTCAGGTGTTATAGCTCACCTGATATATCACTAAGACCTAATTTGGTTATACTCTAAAAATTTTCTTGTTAATAATATCAATACTAACCTAACCTAACCTAACCTAATCATAAGGTAAAATAAGCAAGGGGTGAAGTGAGAGTGAGAGAAAATGAAAGTCAAGTGAGATAAAGTGAAAATGAAGTGAGAGAAAGTGAAAATCAAGTGAGTGAAAGTCTAAGAAAATCAAAGAAACTTTCAAATGATCTATTCACTAACTACCGCTCAACTATGGCCTCCTTAACAACCATTATGAACCGTGAGAGTTGATTGGCTGGTGGGAGAGCGTCGGGCCACCTCATTGGACAGTTCAAGTTCATTCCCACTTTATTATTTTAATTTCTATGTTTAATTGAATCCATTAAGGTGAAAACTATGCTAATTAACCTCTCTCTCTCTCTCTCTCTCTCTCTATCTTTCATTATTCTCTCTCTCTCTCTCTCTTTCTCTCTCTTTCTCTCTATCTTTCATTATTCTCTTTTGCTTGTTCATTGTCTCTCTCACTTACAAAAAATTTCACATCTCTGTCTATCTTCATCTCTACTCGTTCTCTCTCATTTTGCAGATTTTCTCTATTCCTTCCACCCTTTCCTCTTCTCACTCTCCCTCCTTCACTTTTTTCCTTCCTCCTCCCTCCCTCCCTCCGTCTCCCTTTTCTTCCTTCCCTTCACAATTCCTTCTTTCTCCCATCATCTCGCTTCACAATTTATTCTCCTCCTCCTCCTCTCCCTCCCCTCTGTCTCCCTTTCTCCCTTCACAACACATTCTCCTCCTCCTCCCTTCCTCCCTTGGTCTCCCTTTCTCCCTGATATATAAGTTTCATTTAAACCAGAGACCCGATGTTCTCACCTCAGAGTAAACGGACTGTAACTTTCTCTTTATTCTCTACTATCTCTTTTTTTTCTCCCTTTATTACTTTCTGTCTCTCTCGCATTCTCTCTCTATCTAACCAACTATATGTCACCACTCTCTCTCTCTCTCTCTCTCTCTCTCTCTCGCCCGAGTGGGCGTAACAAGATCATCACACAAGTCGCCACATAATTATGTATATTCCTCCCAACATGACTCATAGTAAGTCAATCTCACTCCTGACTTACCCTGACATGTTAATGTTAAGAGAGAGAGAGAGAGAGAGAGAGAGAGAGAGAGAGAGAGAGAGAGAGAGAGAGAGAGAGAGAGAGACTCAGGTGGTTCAGGCCTCAAAGAAATAAATTGAAGGGAGAAGTTGAGGAATTGTGTACAAAAAGACCTTAATATATATGGATGATTTTACGAGGTTCAAAGAGGGGGAGGGGAAGGGGAGGGGAGGGGGAGGGGAAGGGGAGGGGAGGGATGGAGGGAGGGGGCAGGAGGGAAGGAGGAGTAAAAAGAATGAGGGAGATGAGACGGACAGAGGGGAGGGGAATGAGGGAGAGGGAGGTGCAAAGGGGAATGAGGGAGAGGGAGGTAGGGAAGGGGGAGGGGAGGGGGACAGGAGGGAGGGAGGGAGTAAAAGAATGAGGAGATGAGAGACGGACAGGGGGGGTGTGAAGGAGGGAGAGAGGGAGACAGGGGAGAGGGAGAAATCCTCGGTAGAGATTCAATTTTATATTTTTAGGGACAAGATGAATGGATCTCTGAAGAGCAAACATTCCAACCTATTACCTGAATGATGGTAGGTATGTGGTGGTGGGGTGTTGGTGGTGGTGGTGGTGGTGGTGGTGGGTGGTGGTGGTGGTGTGTGGTGGGGTGTGTGTGGTGGTGGTGGTGGTGGGTGTGTGGTGGTGGTGTGTGTGGTGTGGTGTGTGGTGGTGGTGGTGGGTGTGTGTGTGTGTGTGTGGTGGTGGTGTGGTGGTGTGTGGTGGGTGGGGTGTGTGGTGGTGGTGGGGTGTGTGTGGTGGGTGTGTGGTGGGTGTGTGGTGGTGGTGGTGGGGTGTGTGGTGGTGGGTGTGTGGTGGTGGGGTGTGGTGGTGTGTGGGTGGTGGGTGTGTGGTGGTGGTGGTGTGTGTGTGGTGGGGTGTGTGGGTGTGTGTGTGTGGTGGTGGGTGTGTGGTGTGGTGGTGGTGGTGTGGTGGTGGTGGTGGGTGTGTGGTGGTGGTGGTGGGTGTGTGGGTGGTGGTGGTGGGTGTGGTGGTGGTGGGGTGGTGGTGGTGGTGGTGGTGGGTGTGTGGTGGTGGTGTGTGGTGGTGGTGGGTGTGGTGGTGTGGGTGTGGTGGTGGGTGTGTGGGTGGGTGTGTGTGTGTGGTGGTGGTGGTGGTGGTGGTGGTGGGGGTGGTGGTGGTGGTGTGGTGGTGGTGGTGGTGGTGGGTGTGGTGGTGGTGGGTGGTGGTGGTGGTGGTGGTGGTGGGTGTGTGGGTGGTGGTGGTGGGTGGTAGGTGTGTGGTGGTAGTGGTGGTGGTAGTAGTGTATGGTGGTGATAGGTGTGGTAGTAGTGGCGGTGGTAATATTCGTAGTGGTGGTGGTAGATGTGTGTCGGTGGTGGTAGTGTTGGTAGGTAGTTATATGCAGGTGGTGACAGTGGTTGATAGGTCTCTCTCTCTCTCTCTCTCTCTCTCTCTCTCTCTCTCTCAGTACAAACTTGACTATGAACTTTCGGTAATTAGTAGACTTCAGGATGAGAGAGAGAGAGAGAGAGAGAGAAAGAGAGAGAGAGAGACCAAATAACTCTCTCTAGATTATGATATAGAAAAATATACACACACACACACACACACACACACACACACACACACACACACACACCAAGGAGGCATTGCTATTCTTCAAACTAAATCATATCAGAATAAATAGCACAAATAATGTAAATAAAAATACAATTAAAAGTATATAATAATTTCTACAATAATCCCAAAGTAACTCGTGATTTATTGAATGTGTTGTGAGTTTATTTAAGAGACAATTATGTTAAACCAAATACACCAATAATTAGCTAAAAAATATTGTAACACAAATAATAATAATAGCATCAATATTACACAATTAACTTTCTCTATCACGAAATAATTTGATTTTAATGATACAATAATTCAAAAGGTAATTATATTTCGAGATGATATTAATTCACAGTATAATCACATCTTGATAATTAAACTATAACGATACAGATGACAAAAATAATTTAAGGATATCACAAAAATATAATATACGAGTAATTATCACACACACACACACACACACACACACACACACACACACACACACTCAATTATAGGCAAATAATCCAATAATCTACATAATCAATTGAGCTTCGGCACTAGAGGTTATATTAGACACATAAAAGTAATGAGAGGACTACCTGTTAATACCACGACCACTTTACCTGTGTTTTAATTAAATTTTTGGGCGGGAGGAGGGAGGAGGGAGGAGGGAGGGGGGAGGAGGGGGGAGGGAGGGAGGGGGAGGAGGGAGGAGGGAGAAGGGAAGGAGGAAGTGTCATTGCGCCACTTTATTTAGCAATGGACGTAAGTTATGCAAATTACAGATGGCATAACGACCAGAGCCACACAGACAGACAGACAAACAGACTTACATACGTACATACGTACATACATACATACATACATACATATATATATTTATGTTTATACTTGTAAGTGTGTCTGTCTGTCTGTAATTCTATGCATATATTTCCTCTTTTCTGTTTTCCATTAATACTGAGACTAGAGAGAGAGCCAATTTAATGTGCCTTGGCTCCACACACCTGCCAGTCTCCTGTTTGTGGTGAGGTAAAATGTGTCACTACTCGCCTTCCCTCACCACTGAAGGCCCCGGGAGGGATAAAGAAAAAATATATATTTGATTTGAAAATAAAAAAATATACTATTACTACTGCTACTACTACTACTATGACTACTACTACTACTACCACTACTTTTTTTTCTTAACGTGGCCTCTAGCCTCCCCCATTAGCCACACCTTCGCCGCCATTTTATTATCTTAATAATAAATATCCTAATACATAAGTAGCAATCCTATCTGTGTTGAATTAGTTGAGCCGCAGGTCTATGTGGCATTCAGTGACTGTAGCCTCATAGTTAATATCTGCAGCTGTTGTCGGCTTTGGGGCAGAAACCCTCGTTCCCCTGAGGCAGAGCAAAGCCGACAGGAGAAAGACAGTCGACATCTCATCCAGGCTGTAACGAAGCTTCTGGGCTGCTGCTTCTGTTCAGAGATCACCTAGAAACATCTTGCACTTGGTCCTATCCCCGCAGAGGTTGTGAACAATAGAGGAGTGAAGCTGCCTTGTTCAACGTTCTGAATTCTCTCCCCGTATGCCCTTATCTTCTCGTTCTCGTTCCTACTGTGTGCCGCACTGAGAGCTAAGTTACGGTGACATGCGGCCATGGGATAAAAAATCCTGATGTCGAAGAAGGCTTGCTGTCCCGGCGTCCAGAATCCTCGAGCACTGACGTCCACACGGGCTTCGTTGGATGTGTTTGAAGTCCTATGTTTCCTTCAACATATTGCTGTAAGATCCCTTACTTCGTCATGCCTCATGCAGATGAAGCCACCTTTCTTGCACACCATGGCGTGATCGACGTCATAGGTAGAGCCACACACACACATTGGGAGGGCAAACCTACTGGCCAACCATACCTTAGAGCAGTGGCATCTGTAAATTCTTGTTTATTGAGACTGAAACCACTTGCCCTTATTGGTAACATAGTGTGTTTTTGCTTCGCATAGGAGATCATCAAGGGCCCCAGTCTGCCACATTGCCAATCTTCTCTTCATTGCTGCCGCATTTTCTTTGTGCTACTGCTACTACTACTACTACTACTACTACTAATACTTTCACACTACTACTGCTATTACTACTACCAGGTGATACAATGTAGATGCAGCAAACTATACTCTCAGCTTCCAGTACCCAGTGAGGCATCTTAACGACACTGTACTCGATCACCTTCACTTCCCAAACTGAACAAGAAGAAGAATGTTATCGGTGACACATTAAACAAAACAGAAACACTATAAATCATTACAACTTTTTCTCTCTACGGATATATATATATTGCGCGCGTATCTCAACTGATGACGTCACTCTCAAAACGTAAACAATTGAAATCCATC
Organism: Homarus americanus; assembly: GCF_018991925.1. Classification (NCBI taxonomy): domain Eukaryota; kingdom Metazoa; phylum Arthropoda; class Malacostraca; order Decapoda; family Nephropidae; genus Homarus; species Homarus americanus. The sequence goes on from NW_024755315.1 coordinate 118,045, forward strand.
TTTACATACGGGTGTTATTAGGGTTATTTTACAGTAATATAGATCCCAGTAGTGTCAAAATAATGCTATAGAGTAATTATATTCAGAGAATTATCACATATCGTAGAACAATAAACATGTGTGTTAACGTTGTGTTATTACATATATAGACCCGCCAGTACGGTACAATAAGTTCTAGAATTTTCTCTTAAACATTTCAGAAAAGAACAAAAAGAGAGAGAAAATTATAAAAAAAAATAAAAAAATAAAAAAATACCGAGTTGCAGCATTTATCGTTTTAATTTATTTGATTTTTGTTTTAAGGTGACAGTGTAAATTATCTTGAGCGTTATTAATTTAAAAGTGAAACACACACACACACACACACACACACACACACACACACACACACACACACACACACACAATCAACTTGGGATGTATGTTTTTGTTGCATGGTGAATTCATCTTATTGCTAATAAACGCTCTGCTAGTTCTAATAGGCGCCAGTCCTAATAGGTTCCTGTCCTATTTAACCGCTGTCATAGTAAACCACTTTTCTACTAGCCCCTGTACTACTAGGGCATGTACTACTTGGCTCCTATCCTAGTAAGCCCCAACCTAACTTAACCTAACCATTACGAACGGACCTCAATAGCTTAGACCATTTTGTAATAGAACCCATTAGAACTGGGACCCATTACAAATTGGATTAAAATAAAACCCATTACACCTTAGCCTAATTCAAACTGATACCCATTACACCTGAACTCTACACCCCCATTAAACTAAGCTTGATCCTATTAAAAATGGGCGGCTATCGAAACTAGTGCAAACGCATTAGAAACAACCCCATTAAAACTATTACCCATGAAAACTGTTACCCAATATAACTAAACCCACCTACTCTACCCCCATCCCACCCCCACCCATTCCAACCCCATCCCACCCCACTCCACTCCACCCCCATCACGTCACCCACCCACCCACCCCCATCACGTCACCCATCACCCATACACAACAGATAAGAACAAAATTTCACCATTAATAATCAAATATGAACCTGATTTATGATGGCTTCCTCCTTCCTTTCCTCCTCCCTCTCCCTCTTCCTCCTCCTCCCAGTTTCTCCTCCCGTTTTCCTCCTCTCCTCCTCCTGTTCTCCTCCCTCCTCCACCCTCCCTCTCCTCCTCCCTCCCCCTCCCCAGAAAAAAAAAAGAATGGAAGCCCGATTTATTTTTTTGTGTGTATACGATTTTAAAATTAGAAATGCATGTGAGGGAAAAATTAATTATCGGTTTCATGAATAAATAATATATGGATGATTTTTTTTTGAAGTTTTTATTATTTAATGAGAGAGAGAGAGAGAGAGAGAGAGAGAGAGAGAGAGAGAGAGAGAGAGAGAGAGAGAGAGAGAGAGAGAGGAGAGAGAGAGAGAGAGAGAGGACAGTGTTATAAGCCTCACCTAACACCCACATCAGTGTAGCAAGACTGATTATACTAAGTAGCTCAGTGTAGGCAGGTATATACGACACACAGGAAAATCACGTTAATTAATGCTGGTTGGATGAAGGTCAATGGTGTTCAATTACTGACCCTCGTACATACATACATACTATACGTACATACATACATACATACATACATACATACATACATACACAAACTAATGAATTATACGATTATTAATAGAAAATACAATGACAAACATACTGAATTATACTCAAGAGGTATAATAGAGGTATAATTAGGTTAATGTATAATACCATCATCATCATCATCACCATCATCATCACCATCATCACCATCATCATCATCACCATCATCATCATCATTATCATCATACGGACATTTTCCACGCTAACCTGATACCAGCTGTTGAGTAAAATCAGAATGAAATCCTTCCTCCCTCCCCAACACCCCACCCTGATTATTAATGAGTAAATATCAGGAATGATCATCATCATTATCATCATACGGACATTTTCCACGCTAACCTGATACCAGCTGTTGAGTAAAATCAGAATGAAATCCTTCCTCCCTCCCCACCCACCATACCTCCCCTCCCCACCCCTACCTCCCTCCCCACACCACTTACCTCCCCTCCCCACCCCTGCCCTCCCTCCCCCACCACCTCCCCTCCCCACCCCCCCTTACCTCCCCTCTACAGGGCACCAGCCAGGAAGGTGCAGCGGTGACCAGAAGATGGGCATCGTTCAGTAGACTCAGTTGGCATCAGGTACTGTGTGTTGAAGTAAAGTTTTATTGCTGGATGGCCTTCCTAACACACAGGGTGAGAACAACAACAACAACAACAACAACAACAACAACAACAGCAGCAGCAACAACAACAACTGCAACAACAACAACAACAGCAGCAACAACAGCAACAACTGCAACAACAACAACAACAGCAATAATAATAATAATAATAATAATAATAATAATAATAATAATAATAATAATAATAATAATAATAATACCAATACTACTACTACTACTAATAATAATAATAATAAAAATAATAATAACAAAATAATAATAATAATCGTTTAGTTTTCGTTAGATTAGATAAGGTTAGGTTAGGATAGAGTTAGGTTAGGTATTGTTATGTTAGATTAGGTCAGATTCCAGTTAGGTTAGGTTAGGTCAGGTTAGTTTAGGTTAGGTTAGATTATTTTAGGTCAGGTAAGATTAGGTTAGGTCAGGTCAGGTTAGGTTAGGTCAAATCAGGTCAGGTTAGGTCAGGACACACTAAAACCAAAGTACACAACACAATCAACACAGATGACCGCCTGAGAGAGAGAGAGCCACTCGGTATAGTGTTACTGTCAGCGATAAATAAACACACAACACATCAGACCGTATTACTGAAGCCTCCTACGTGTGGACTAACTCACCTGTGTAATAGTTCACCAGGTCATGTAGCGCCAAGGTCTCGTAATTCTGGACTTAAGATCAAACCTAAACGACTCACTTAAGCTTAAACACCGAGATTCAAAATGATTCTAAAATTACACCGAGACTCTACCTGTTAAGAAAGAATTGACCTTAGCCAGAATCATGGGGCATAGTTAAAGTCATTAGCATTCAATATGGCGTGAAGATTACACTGTGACTACATCTTCAGTGGAGACGTTCACTTAACACTAACTACGGGTAATAGTTGAGGTATCTATAGTTCAACAAAATGGCATGAGAATTGGGCTGAGACTCTACCATAACCAGATACATTCACTTCACACCAGAAAATAATGGCAAGACGTGTTAATGGATGTCACTTTGGGTAATATTTGACCTTTCGTGACCTTGAATGTGAGGTCACGGTAATTAAACTTTCATCACATTATATAAGATAGTTCCCTGTGATCTAATATAAAGTTTCATCTACAAACGGTTCATTAATTCCTGAAATCATTACACGAAACAGAGATACAAATACTAATATTGGGTCCCTCGATCACTGACGTCATTAATTGTCAGATAGCCAATTAACGCTATGCTACTCCTAATTAGGCAGGTGTGTTTGGTCTGTCATGCATAGAGGGGCGTGTCCAAGGTGACTTCCCCCCCCCCCTCCCCCCCCACCCCACTCTCACCGTCTCAAACACAGGCGTCAGAGGTTGATCACTCACCTGTTGCCAGTGGGTGGGTCAGGAAGAGTGGTTGGGTGATGGGTGAGCGGTGGGTGGTGAGCGGTGGGTGGTGAGCGGGGTGATGGGCGTGGAGAAAAAGTGTCCCAGTGTTTACTTTACCTTTTGTTTACATCGTCACACCTGTCTTCAATCAGCTGATGTTTGTTTATTTACTTGACCACAAGCTGCCTCAGTTACTGCGGCTACTACACGGTGTTGTTGACGCTGGTGCTGTTACTGCTGTTCTCTCTGTCGCTGTTACTCGCTGTTATAGTCACCCCACACCGCTGTACTTGCTGCTACACCCCGCACACCCTGCTGTTCTTCGCTACACCCTGCTGTTCCTCACTACACCCTGCTGTTCCTCACTACACCCTGCTGCTTCTTATAACTAACATCAAATTATCTTGCTGTGTGTTGCTGTTGCTTGAGATAGTCTTGTCTCTACCGCTTCTCCCTGCTGCTTGGTTAGGGCGACAGAGTTGCTGTAGAACTGTTGGCCAAATATCTACAACACTGGAAGACACTACAACTGTTACAGCAAGACTGGCACCAGGTGTTGGCACTGTTATGGCTTGAGTGCCTAACTTTTATCCTCTTAGATGAACCTTCAACTTTCCTTTTTCTTAATTCAAGTGTTTATAAGTTATTAATATAACTTATTTTACCCATAAACTTATACTTGTTTATAATTTTTTTTACGAGTTGCTGGGTTATATCGCCTACACGAGCCATAGAGTTTATTCTGCTGATACACTCATTACAGGTGTTTTAGCCATTACAGGTGTTTGGGTTTCTCTCACACCTGTTCATACCTGTTTAATCAGTGTATATAATTGTTTCTTCTGTCTTGGTTTAATATCGGTTTTCGAGTTTTAATAACATGGTTTTAGAAGGTTTAAACTGTAACTCTAATTGACCAAGTTCCCGTCTGGTTTAAGTAATCGTCATACAGCTGGTACAAGTAGTGAGAAGTTGTCACACAGTAACACTCACAGCACACCAGACACACGTACCAAGATGTAACACAAAGTTACTTACGTCACACACAAGTCACTGGTAACACAACGTAACACAAGATCATTGAGGTGTTACAACAAGTCACTCATAACGGAGCTGCAGCAAGGTTAGGGTAAGTAACAGGTAACGGAACAATTTGGAGAGGTTAGTGGGCGTGGGGGGGTAGTGCACATGTAAGGAAGACGTTACAATGAGTGTGTGTTAGTCACTTCTGGTAGTAACGCTGTGTTACAGGGGTATCATCAGGGCTATCTACAGCTCTTGTCTGTTACCAATACAAACAGTATCAATGTATAACTTTTCCTCGTGTTATGGTCAACATCTATCTGAGACAGGTGTGTGTGTACAGGTGTAGACAGGAAGCCACAGGTAGCCTCAGCCGCAGCGTCCACAAGTGTGCCGGGAGGCGTGTGGGGCGCGTGGCGGGCTGTAGAGGGCGCGGAGGCGTGTGGAGGCTGCCGCGACTCCTGGACCACTAGCGGAGAGAACATCCCGGCCGCTGCTTCCTGGTACCTGGTGCTGTCCCGCGCACACCCGGCCAGCCCGGTCCAGCCTCTGGCCAGCCCGCTCCAGCCCATGGAAAGCCCGGTCCAGCCCATGGAAAGCCCGGTCCAGCCCCTGGCCAGCCCGGTCCAGCCTCTGGCCAGCCCGGTCCAGCCCATGGAAAGCCCGGTCCGGCCCCTGGCCAGCCCGGTCCAGCCTCTGGTCAGCCCGGTCCAGCCCATGGAAAGCCCGGTCCATCCCCTGGCCAGCCCGGTCCAGCCTCTGGCCAGCCCGGTCCAGCCCATGGAAAGCCAGTCCATCCCCTGGTCCAGCCCAGTCCAGCCCAGGAAAGCCCGGTCCAGCCCCTGGCCAGCCCAGTCCAGCCCATGGAAAGCCCGGTCCAGCCCCTGGCCAGCCTGGTCCCAGCCCCGGTGTTACTGGTCCACAAATAAGTTAGGTTAGGTTAAGATAGTTCAGGTCAGGTAATATACAGTACACTAGTTTACCTCTCTCGTGTTGTCCCTGGTGACAGTAAAACATGTTGCTGTTGTGTGTGTGTGTGTGTGTGTGTGTGTGTGTGTGTGTCCTGGCCTTATTATGGCGAGGTACTCTCTCTCTTCTATGTATGTATGTATGTATGTATGTATGTATGTATATGTATGTATGTATGTATGTATGTATGTATGTATATGTATATGTATGTATGTATGTATGTATGTATGTATGTATGTATGTACCCATCATCACCAAGAGCATGTTGTGAAGAAGGACATAGAGAGAGAAAGACGAAAATAACAAAAAGAGAATACACAGGACCGATAAATGTGGAGAAGGAGAAACAAACTAACACAATAACGAGGTGATAAAGAAGGGCATGAGAGAGACAGGGATAATAAAAGAGATATATGCACAGGTTTGTCTGTCTGTCTGTTAGTTTATCTATCTACGTATTAATTTGTCAGGGGGAAATAAGTCGGGAACAAATCGGGAAAATAAGCCAGGGGAATTAAATCGGGGAAATACAGCAAGTAGGGAAATTAATTCATGGAAATATGTCGGGAACAAGTCGGGGAAAATAATTCAGGGAAATAAGTCGGGAACAAATCGGGGAAAATAATTCAGGGAAATAAGTCGGTAACAAGTTGGGTAAAATAGTTCAGGGAAATAAGTCGGGAACAAGTCGGGGAAAATAATTCAGGGATATAAGTCGGGAACAAGTCAGGGAAATTCATCTCCTTTGAATACTGACCGGAGAGTAGAAGGAAAAAAGTCTCTCAACATCTCAATAAAAGTCGGGAAGAGACCAAGAGAGACAACCACTTTTAACAGTCTCTACCTCGTCTCTCTCTCTCTCATCCTTATAAGAGATACTTACGAATTATCTCAAAATTATCTCAAAAGGTCTCTCTCTCTCTCTCTCTCTTTCTCTCTCCCTTCTCCTGTGAATTATCTCAAAATGTCTCTCTCTCTCATACGAAGGAGAGAGAGAGAGAGAGAGAGAGAGAGAGAGAGAGAGAGAGAGAGAGAGAGAGAGAGAGAGAGAGAGAGAGAGAGAGAGAGAGAGAGAGAGAGAGAGAGAGAGAAAGAGAGAGAGAGACTTTTAAGTAATTGACCAAAAAAGACAGAGGTTAAAAAAACAAACGTTATCTCATTGTCTCTCGGTAAACAGGAGAATGTCTCTAGGGTGAAAACTATCTCCCAAAACTCTTTCTGGTGGCCGCATTTTGTTGTTGTTGTTGTTGTTTACGTAATTTTTAACTGTGTGTGGGAGGGAGGGAGGGAAGGAAGGAAGGAAGAAAGAAGGAAGGAACTACCTCCTCCTAAATTTCTTCCATTTCCTTACTATTGGATTCCTTCCTTCCTTCCTTCCTTTCTTCCTTCATTCCTTCCTTCTCTAATTTTCTTTCATTCCTTCTTCCTCTACAAAAAGGGAAGGACGTTAGTAAATAAGGAAGGAAGAAACGAAAACAAGAATGGATGAATGAATGAAAGAGACGAAAGAATGAATGAAGGAAGGAAGGAAGGAAGGAAGGAAGGATAAGAGAGGAGTGAGTTAAGGTATTCCACTGACCACCTCCTTCATGTTGTTACCTTATAAAGATATGTCTTATATTGAGCTACACCGAGGAACAATGCTCTCTGAGGGGCTGCTGAACTTGAAAATGCTCTCTGAGGGGCTGCTGAACTTGAAAATGCTCTCTGAGGGGCCGCTGAACTTGAAAATGCTCTCTGAAGGGCTGCTGAACTTGAAAATGCTCTCTGAGAGGCCGCTGAACTTGAAAATGCTCTCTGAGGGGCCGCTGAACTTGAAAATGCTCTCTGAGGGGCCGCTGAACTTGAAAAATGCTCTCGAGGGGCCGCTGAACTGACGAAAATGCTCTCTCTGAGGGCCGCTGAACTTGAAAATGCTCTCTGAGGGACCGCTGAACTTGAAACGCTCTGAGGCGCTGAACTGAAAATAAAATGCTCTCTGAGGGGCCGCTGAACTTGAAAATGCTCTCTGAGGGGCCGCTGAACTTGAAAATGCTCTCTGAGGGGCCGCTGAACTTGAAAATGCTCTCTGAGGGGCCGCTGAACTTGAAAATGCTCTCTGAGTGGCCAGATAATAAAAGTTAAAGTGCTCGCTGACTGGCCAGTGAATTTTCGTGAAATTGTACTCTGAGTGGCCGGTGAGTGACGCAAGGACCCTCACAGAGGAACTCGTGGATTATTAAGACATAAATAAAATCAAATAAAAAACACAAAAATATAAATTAAAATAAATCGGACTAAAGGAAACAATTAATTTACGAACATATTTGATGAGAAATAAATATACCAACTTATTTTATCGACCTAAAACAAGTAACAGTTAATAAATACATTGAAAATAAACTAAAATAAACTACACTAGAAAAAATAAACCGAATAATTGATCCAAAATTTAGAGAAACCCAAACTATATAGTACTAATACAACAACGATATACACAAAAATAAACATAAATTAAATAAACAAAATCTACAGAAAAAATAAATCACACTGAAGGTAAAGGATTTATTAAGACTTTGGGAAATATTGTAGAGAAAACATTAAGTTGTTGAGGTGAGGAAACCGGAAGTCTCTCTCTCTCTCTCTCTCTCTCTCACCAGTAAGTCATCACAATATAATGTTTGTCTTGTTAGCACCAAGAGGGGAAAGGAGGAGGTGGTGGTAGGGAGGGAAAGGGGGAGGGGGTGGTAAGGAGGAAAGGGGGAGGGGTTGGTGGGGAGGGAAAGGGGAGAGGTTGGTAGGAGGCAAGGAGGGAGGGTGGTAGGAGGGAAGGGATATGGGGGTGGTGTGGAGGGAAAGAGGGAGGAGAGTGGTAGGGAGGGAAGGGGGAAGGGGTGGTAGAGACGAAAGGAGGGGTAGATAAGGTGGGAAAACAAAATAATAAGTTGCCTATGAATTAAAAAAAGATCCCTGAGTGGCTAAACTACTTAAAAAAGCTCTCTGAGTGGCCAAACAATCAAAAAAAGCTCTCTGAGTGGCCAATAAAAGTTGTAAACATTATCATCCGAACACGTGTAATATTCTTGACTTTACTGTACTGTAATATATAACCCCCACACACAGGTACAGTTTCAGCGAGTACAGATAAATCTCCATAACAATAGTGGCTGTAGTGTAATACTTTCCTGTAATTCCTGTATCGCTCGGCCTGTATTCCCCGGTCTGCTATGTATCTCTTATTCATTATACTCTTTGTTATTCTTACTATCTCCCATTCTCTCTCTTTGTCTCGCGTGTTTTCTGTTTTTCATTATCTCTTTTTTATTGTTTATTTATCTCTTTGTTTTGTCTGTCTGTCTCTTTGTCTGTCTGTCTGTCTGTCTCTTTGTCTGTCTGTCTGTCTCTCTGTCTGTCTGTCTGTCTCTTTGTCTGTCTATCTGTCTGTCTATCTATCTGTCTGTCTGTCTGTCTAGCAAAAATCACATTTTATTCACTTAACAAACTTTTAACAAACTTTCGCAAAAAAATTAATAAAAAATTAAAAAATTATTAAAATAAATCATAAAACGAAATACAATACGTAGTTGAATAATAATACAAATACAAAACAATACAGTCGAAAAATATTAATAAATCATACATCAAAATACAGTATATAGGAGAATATACTTAATTACATATAAATACAATACAAAATATAACTACAAAAAAATAAATGAAAAACATATAAAAAATATTACAGTAAATTTATAACCCAGGCAATATTTCAGGATTATTGTTACAAGCTATTAAAAAAATGACAATATTAACACGCATATAGCTGCATATATAATGAGGTATATAGAGCACCTAAAGGAAGATTTACATATATACAGAGATATAATTATTCCATTTAAAAGATAATAATATATGTTGGTATATATTTGGAGGGTCGATGGTGTGTGTGTGTGTGTGTATGTGTGTGTGTATTAACGATGGTGTGTGTGTGTGTGTGTGTGTGTGTGTGTAAATAATAATAATAATAATAATAATAATAATAATAATAATAATAATAATAATAATAATAATAATAAAAGGTTTATTGAAAAAGTTTGCTGCCCGAAGGCTGAAAATATATATTGGACGACATAAATGACTTATTACATATATTGGTGGTTTAACAAAAGCCTTCATTAGAGAAAGGTGAAGGAACATACAGTGAACATACAGATGGTGTTACGAGGGGCCTGATATGGTGTAATAATTCCCTCACAGATGGTGTTACGAGGGGCCTGATGATGTAGTAATTCCCATATTCAAAAAGGGAGACAGAGCATCAGCGTTAAATTACCGGCCGATCAGTTTGACGTCAGTAGTGGGGAAATTTCTTGAATCAATTATAGCAGATAACATCCGATCGCATTTAGAGAAAAGCTAATTAATCTACGACTCTCAACAAGGGTTTACAAAGGGAAAATCTTGTCTAACAAATCTGCTGACGTTTTTTAGGAAAGTCTTCGAGGTTGTAGATAATGACTAAAATTACGATGTTATTTACTTAGACTTTAGCAAAGCATTTGACAGAGTACCGCATCAGACGCTTCTGAGAAAAATTAAGGCTCATGGTATCGAGGGGAAAGTTTTATATTGGGTAAAATCATGGCTCACCGATAGAACGCAGAGGGTCAGCGTAGATGGTGTTAAATCTGAGTGGGGTCGTGTAACCAGTGGGGTTCCCCAGGGGTCAGTACTAGGCCTACTCTTGTTCATAATCTACATAAACGATCTATATACTGGGATCAGCAGTGACATAAGCAAGTTTGCGGATGACACCAAAATAGGGCGGCAAATTAATTCAGGGCAGGATGCAAATGCATTACAGGAGGATCTAAATAAACTGCAGGGGTGGTCAGAAAAATGGCATATGAAATTCACCACCAGCAAGTGCAGCGTACTTAATATTGGAAGAACAAATACTTATAATGTATACAGCCTTAACAACATCAACCTAGAGAAGTCGACTTGTGAAAGAGACCAAGGGGTACTTGTAAGCCCGGACCTACGGCCTAGAAAACAGTGCGTTAATGTTCGAAATAAGGCAAACAGAGTATTGGGTTTTATATCTAGAAGTGTAAGTAACAAGAGTGTAGAGGTCTTATTGCAACTATATCTTGCGCTAGTCAGGCCGCATCTCGATTATGCGGTTCAGTTCTGGTGCCCCTATTATAGAATGGATATAAATTCACTAGAGTCGGTGCAGCGAAGAATGACAAAAATGATTCTGGGACTTAGAAACCTTCCATATCAGGATAGGTTAAAGAAACTTAACTTGCATTCCCTAGAAAGACGAAGAGTGCGGGGAGATATGATAGAAGTATTTAAGTGGGTGAAAGGAATCAATAAAGGGGATATAGATAAAGTTCTTATAATATCCGAGCAGGATAGGACTCGGAGCAACGGATTCAAGTTGGATAAGTTTAGGTTTAGGAGGGAGATAGGAAGAAACTGGTTCACAAATAGGGTGGTGGACAAGTGGAACAAGCTTAGCAACTTTGTATTAAGTGCGGGAACTCTGGAAAGTTTCAAAAGGAGGCTAGATAGATTCATGGATGATAGAGAGTGGTAGTAACTCTCGACAGGAGCTGCCATGCACAGGCCAACCGGCCTATTGCAGACTCCTTATTTTCTTATGTTCTTATGTTCGCGCAGTCCGCCACTACAACAAAATTCAGCCCATAAGAGCCCGCACCGATAGATATAAGAACAGCACCATCCCATCTATTGTTAAAATAATAAACAACTCCTGATTTATGTACTGTACAGCCCTGTAAATGTATTCAATGCATATTATATCATTATGTCTAAATCAAATGTAAGTGTATATTTTCAGCCACCGGCTGCAACTCTATTAATAAACCGTGTATTATTATTATTATTTATTATTATTACACACATTACAACCTATGAACCATAGCAATACACCTCACACACACACACCTGTAACCTAATTAAGTAAACACCTGACTCTTTTAATTCTTACTCAATACCCTCAACGCCAGAACTGGAGATTGATAGAAAATTTTTTCCCTCTCTTGTCTAAATTAACCTCGTCGCTGGAGATATGTCAATATATTTCTCAGTCATAGAAATATTGGCCAGAGATTTGAATTAATATTTCTTATAGTTAGGGAAATGTTTGATGGCTGGAGAGTTGTATATATATTTCTCAATGATGGAAATACCTAACAGATATTTACAGAGATATTTCCCATTGTCTCTGAAGTACTTTGCCGTAGATAGGGAAATATATGTTTCACTGATAATGGCATATTTTTACCTGTTCCTATAAATTAACTATTACCTTGACAGCTTCACCACGGCACCTCCCAGATAATGGTGAGCGTCATGGCGGCTGCTGGTGCTGGCTCGTGAATTTCTTCTGCATAACTGAGTCTTGGTGTAATTTGCATAATATGGAGGTGCAATTTTGGGCTGTGGTGGTGATCAGTGTGTAGTGAGGTGTGTAGCGGAGGTGTGTAGTGGTGGTGATTGGTGTGGTGGTGGTGATGGTGTGGTAGATGATGGTAGATGGTGGTAGTGGTGGTAGACGGTGGTAGTGGTAGTAGTGGTGGTGTAGTTGGCGATGGTGTGGTAGATGATGATAGATGGTGGTAGTGGTGGTAGGTGGTGGTAGGTGGTGGTAGTGGTGGTAGTGGTGGTAGTGGTGGTAGTGGTGGTAGATGGTGGTAGATGGTGGTAGTGTTGGTCGTAATGATGGTGAAGTTGGTTAGTTTCTTAATCTCTGGTAGATGGTGGTGGGTGAGGTGAGTAGAGGTCATGATGGTGAAGTTGGTTAGTTTCTTGGAAATCTCCTGCCCATTGCTCCTCCCAACTCCTCCTCTCCCCTACTCTTCTGTCACACACGATAGGGTGAGGAGGAGAGGGTGGAAGGAGAAGGGGCAGGAGAGAGGTGGCAGGGAGGGGAGAGAGAAGAGAAGGGAGGGGAGGGAGGGAGGGAGGAGGAGGGAGGGGGGATAGACAGACAGGTGAGCTAATTAACAAGGTATACAATAAAGGTGTGTTGAAAATATTTCTGCAGGTGGGTGACTCCACTTACTCCAGGCAGCTTGTCCATATTATTGTCATCTCAGTGTGACGGGGGGGTAGTTAATTATGACAGTATGTAAATAATCTTCTTCTTCAATATATATTTTATCCACACACACAACGCACACACACACACACACACACACACACACACACACACACACACACACAAAACAAACATAAACAGCCATAACACCATTAATGAAAAAACGTATCGTGTTCAGAACAAGAGAAGCAATGGAACAATATTATTGGCGGTTAGGGAAGACCACTAGTGCCGGAGAGGCTCCTGGATTGGCTGAAACTGACCCTGGGGGAGGGGGAGGTAGAGGGGGGAGGGGAGAGAGGAGAGAGGGGGAATGGAGAGAGGACGAGAAGAGAAATAAGGAGGGGGAGGAGAAGGGATGGGGGAGGGGAGGAGAAGGGAGGGGAGGGAGAGAAGGAGGGGGGAGAAGGGAGGGGGAGGGGGGGGAGAAGGGAGGGGAGGGGAGGAGAAGGGAGGGGAGGGAGAGGGAGGGGAAGGAGGAGAGGGAGGGGAAGGAGGAGAGGGGAGGGGGAGGGAGGAGAGGGAGGGAGAAAGAGTCAAGAGAAGGGAGACTGGGAAGGGTTGAGACAAGGAAAGGAAGGGGGAGAAAGGAAAGGGCAGGTGAGAGAGAGAGAGAGAGAGAGATTACCACCTTTCACCCTAATTAACCCCCAGGACCAGGTATATTACGTCACATTCTTTACTCACCTTCACCACCAAAATATCTCAACCCGGGAAAGTTTTTTTGACGAGGTATTTAATTTTTTTTCTCTGAGTGAGATGATTAAACGGAAAGAAGCTATTGAGGGTGTGTAGGTGTAGTGTAGGCGAGGGTGTGTAGGGGTAGATGTAGTGTAGGTGTAGGTGAAGGTGTGTGGGTGTAGTGTAGGTGAAGGTGTGTGGGTGTAGTGTAGATGAGGGTGTGTAGGTGTAGTGCAGTGTAGGTGTAGTGTAGGTGTAGTGCAGTGTGGGTGAGGGTGTGTAGGTGTAGTGTAGTGGTGTAGTGTAGGTGGGGGACTACCACCACCACCACCACCACACCACACACACCACCACCACGCCACCACCACCACCACCACCACCACCTCACCACCGCCACCACCACCACCTACCGCCACCACCACCGCTGCCACCACCACTACCACAATACCACCACCACCCACCACCACCACCACCACCGCACCACCACCACCACTGCCACCACCACCACCACCACCACCACCACCACCACCACCACCACCACCACCACCACCACCACCACCACCACCACCCACTGATGTAAATTGGCAAACTTTACAACAGATGAACTTAACATAAGGAACATCTCTCCCCAATTACCTGGAAGCCATTGGGACAGTGCCAAAGGGTGCCAGGAAGTGCCATGGGTCTGCGGTGACAGTAGGTGACATGCGTTAATCACTTATCTATCAGAATGACAATTGGGGAGAGTCGAACAACCTCGTTAGTGAATGACAGAGACTAGTTACTGGTAGTTATTGATGGTGAGGGGGGTCAGTCTGTCTGTTTGTCTGTCTGTCTGTCTGTTAGTCTGTCTGTCTATCTGTCTTTCTGCTGTCTATCTATCTAACAGGGGGTCAGTTGGGGAACTTTCTGTCTGTCTGACTTTCTGTCTTTCAACAATTCGAGAGAGAGAGAGAGAGAGAGAGAGAGAGAGAGAGAGATCACAACAGGGTCAGAACGTCATTGGCTGGAGATCAGTTTTCAATAATTAGCTCCGGTATGTATGTATGTATGTATGTATGTATGTATGTATGTATGTATGTATGTATGTATGGTCCTGTCGTAATTTACCCAGACATTTGCTCATCTACAAACCTCCAGGACTCGCCAATCGCTTCCTTTAATTCCACAGTTCAATTGCTAGTTGGAGGACCTGCTATTGGCCGGCACGTAATTATCGATGATCGTGAGGGGCTGTACGAGCGGGGGGGAGGAGGGAGGGGGCATGTTTTGTGGGAGATGGAAGATTGAAAATATCTGGTGGGGGGAGTTGGTGGGGGGTGGAGGGGGGAGTTGGTGGGGGGTGGAGGGGGAGTTGGTGGGGTGGAGGGGGAAAGGTGGGGGTGGAGGGGGAGTTGGTGGGGGTGGAGGGGAGTTGGTGGGGGTGGAGGGGGAGTTGGTGGGGGGTGTAGACCTAATGAGGATATGCGATGGTGGTGGTAGTGGTGGTTGTTTGGGTGGTAATTGTAGTGGTGGTAGTAGTAGTTGTTGTTTGGGTGGTTGATGGTAGTGGTGGTTGTTTGGGTGGTTGATTGTGGTAGTGGTGGTTGTTTGGGTGGTTGGTGGTGGTAGTGGTGGTTGTCTGGGTGGTTGGTTGGTAGTAGTAGTTGTTTGGGTGGTTGGTGGTAGTAGTGGTTATTGTTGTGGTAATAGTTGTAAGAAGAGAGAGAGAGAGAGAGAGAGAGAGAGAGAGAGTATGGAAGAAAGAGTAAAAGAAAGAAAGAAAGACAGCAGGAGAAAAAAAAAGAAGAGAGAAGAGAGAAAAAGAGAGATTATTTCGCATCATATCCTTTAACTATATATTTTCAACTCAGACGATTGACCCTGAGTTCACCCTGGTTGATGAATCATGTCTCTCTCTCTCTATCTTTCTTTCTATCATACAATTATTACCACAACCATAATCGACGTGTATGATACATTGACCTTCCATCCTTTTTTACTCATGTATGTATGTATGTATGTATGTATGTATGTATGTATGTATGTATGTATGTATGTATATTTGGATGAAAGTATGTGTATGTATGTATGTATCTATCCTTATCTACGTAATCATGACTCCAACAAAACACACACACACACATACACACAGGAAAAAAATATCGTTTTACGTATAATAACTATGTATATGTGTATATGTATGTATGTAAAGTATACGTGTATGTGTATTTATGTGTGTAAAGGAAGAGAGTTACCCAACTGTAAACTAACTAACAATAACAGTGACCTCCCTCTATGGCACTACCAGGTGAACTTACATTATTATATCACCTGGGCTGGACTCATTAGTGCAGGTGAGTACATAAAAAAAATGAATGTATGGTGGAAGACTATGGTAGGGAGGGGAGACTATGGTAGGTGGTGGAGACACAACATGAAAGAACTGTTTGAAATATGGAGACTCTCTCTCTCTCTCTCTCTCTCTCTCTCTCTCTCTCTCTCACATCTTCCTCTCAACTTCCGTAAACTTTCACTCAGCCAGATATTCTAAAGTAGCTTAACGAGGGGAAAAGTCAGTGAAAGTTTATAGAGGAAATATTGAATACTTTCACCTTCACAAGAGCCAAGACGAAGTAAATGAAAGTGGTAATAGAAAGTTTGGGTGTAAGGTTAAGGTTAGGTTAGGTTAGTTAAGGTTAGGTTAGGTTAGGTTAGGCTAGGTTAGGTTAGGTTAGATAAGGTTAATTTAGGTTAGATTAGGTTACATATATACTTACACACATACATACATATACACTAAGACACACATACATTCATACCTACACAGATACACCTTTTAAAAATTCTCCTCGGAAAAATAAACAAGACATCACTCCATTTCTTTTACCTGTAGAAGGGGGAGGCTGTGTGGCCCGTCTACCTGAGTCATTAAGGTTGATGAGAGTACCTGCCTGCCTCTTACTTACCTGTGTAATCAGATAGTCTCTGTCCCTCTCTCTCTCTCTTTCTCCTCCTCCTTTGTTACCTGTCATTCTTCTCTCCTCTCCCTCTTCTCAATCTCTCCTAGCCCCTCTCTCTCTCTATCTTGCCCTTTCTTCTTCCTTCCTTCCTCCCCTCCCTCTACATCTTCCATTATACCTTATTATCACCTTCCTTCTCCCCTCACCCTTTCTTCTTCCTTCTTCCTTCTCTCCTTCTTCACACTTCCACCTCATTTTTCCTCTTTCTTCTTTCTTCCTTCCTTCCTGATTCACAAGTCAGATGACGAGGATTAGGGAGAGAGAGAGAGAGAGAGAGAGAGAGAGAGAGAGAGAGAGAGAGAGAGAGAGAGATCCCAACCAAACCACTCCAACAAGAAACACGCACCTGTTAATAGCCACCAAGACCATTAACACCTGGGTACAGATAGCCCAATGGCAGCAATGGGTATGACGTCATAAAGATGGGCATGACGTCATAAAGATGGGCGTGACGTCATAAGAGGGCCTGGTAAAGACGTCATTAGGAGAGGGTGAATTAAGTTTATGTTAGCTTAAGAGAAGAAGAGTGTGAAGGCAGGTGTGATGAAGAGGGTGATAAGAGGAGGAGGAGGAAGAGAGGGGAAGAAGAAGAACAACAACAGGAGAATCAGGAAGACAAAGAGGAGGAAGACGAAGAAGAGGAAGAGGAGGAATAGGAAAAAGATCAGGAGGAGGGTGAAAAAAAGAGGAAGAGGAGCAGGAGAGGATAAAGACAGAAAAGAAAGACAAGAAAAACAACTACAACAAAAAGTAGCAGACGAAGAAAGAAAAAAGAAACAAACAAACAAAAAAGAAAGAAAAGAAGAAAGAAAGAAAGTAAGAAAGTAAGAAAGAAAGAAAGTAAAAGAAAGAAAGAAAGAAAGTAAGAAAGAAAGAAAACAAGAAAGAAAGAAGCAAATAATAAACATAAAACACAACAATAAAAGTATTACTGACTTCCCCACACTGGCTGATGGAGACATTGAACCACACACCTGCAGTCCCCTGGGTCGATCCCCCCTCCTCTCAGTGTGTGTGTGTGTGTGTGTGTGTGTGTGTGTGTGTGTCATCAACTTAACACACACACGCACAGCTCCGCTAATGGTTTTCAGATGATGAATTTCTCGGTAGTTTTCTAACTTTTCTTCCAGACTCGTGACCTCACCTCACTTCACCTCACTTCACCTCACCTCACCTCACTTCACCACCACCTCACCTCCTCATCTACCTCACCTCACCACCACCCCCACCTCACTCCACCACCACTCACCTCACCTCACCTCACCACCTCACCCCACCTCACTTCACCTCACCTCACCTCACCTCAACTCACCTCACCTCACCACCTCACCTCACCCCACCTCACCACCACCTCACCTCACCACCTCCCTCACCTCACCACCACCTCACCCCACCTCACTCACCACCACCACCTCACCTCACCTCACCTCACCACCACCCCACCTCACTTCACCTCACCTCACCTCACCTCACCTCAACTCACCTCACCCCCCTCACCATCATTTAAGACAGTAAGGATTGTTTAGACTCAGTGAAGTATATGGAAAATAATAAATAAATCTCGGGGTAATATAGTGTTACAGGTAGCCACAATGTGTTCTTTATGACCAGGTAGATTAAAGGTTACCACTAATGAACTGCTCCTGTTGGTCTACCTGTCCATTAATGTACTAATTGGTTCTTTTTGTCATTTTTAGTTTTGTGTGTGTGTGTGTGTAGGTACTGTACGTGGATATGTGAACCCATATGCTTACAGGTACGAGAGAAAAACAACACAACACACACACACACACACACACACACACACACACACACACACACACACACACACACACACACACACACAATATAAACACGGCCACATATACCCTTAGCTGGTGGCCGAGTTTGCAGAGGAGTTTTTCTTGAGTGAACGTCTGAATAAATATGAGCACAGTGAAGACCTCAGGCTCCTATATCCGGCAATATTTCTACTGCGAGGTAACAGTAGGTAACAGTCGCACTTGATCAACTCCAGGTAGAGAGTTACAGGTATGGCTACAGGTTACAGGCACTGCTACAGGTTAAAGGCACAGCTACAGGATACAGGTAAGGTTACAGGATACAGTTAGTGCTATAGGTTAAAGGCACAGCTACAGGATACAGGTAGAATTACAGGTATGGTTACAGGGTACAGTTACAGGGTACAGGTGCAAACACACACACACACACACACACACACACACACACACACACACACACACACACACACACACACACACACCTGTGACGTCAGATATGCACAACAGGATCACCATAAAGAAAAAATCTCGAAACGATGACCTGAGAGGAGGTACTAGGAGGTGGAGGGTACTAGGAGGGGTGGAGGGTACTAGGAGGGGTGGGGTACTAGAGGTGGAGGGTACTAGGAGGGTAGAGGTACAAATAGGAGGGTGGAGGGTACTAGGAGGGGGGAGGGACTAGGAGGGGTGGAGGGTACTAGAGGGGTGGAGGTACTAGGGAGGGTGGAGGGTACTAGGAGGGGGGAGGGTACTAGAGGGGTGGTGGGTACTAGGAGGGGTAGAACTAGGGGGGAGGCGGAGGGGAGGGTACTAGGGAGGGTGGTGGGGTACTAGGGAGGGGTGGAGGGTACTAGGAGGGTGGTGGGTACTAGGAGGGGTAGGAGGTACTAGGAGGGGTGGAGGGTACTAGGAGGGGTGGAGGTACTAGAGGGGTGGAGGGTACTAGGAGGTGGAGGTCGAGGTACAGGAGGTGGAGGGTACAGGAGGGTGGAGGTACTAGGAGGGGTGGAGGTACTAGGAGGTGGGGGTAGAGGGTGAGGTACTAGGAGGGTGGAGGGTACTAGGAGGGTGGAGGGTACCAGGAGGGTGGGGGCAGGAGGTGGAGGTACTAGGAGGTGTGGAGGGTACTAGGAGGGGTGGAGGGGTACTAGGAGGGGTGGAGGGTACTAGGAGGGTGGAGGGTAGGAGGTGGAGGGTACTAGAGGGGTGGAGGGTACTAGGAGGGGTGGTGGGTACTAGGAGGGGTGGTGGGTACTAGGAGGGGTGGAGGGTACTAGGAGGGGTGGGAGGGTACTAGGAGGGTGGAGGGTACTAGGAGGGGTGGAGGGTACTAGGGAGGGGTGGAGGGTACTAGGAGGGGTAGAGGGTACTAGGAAGGGAATAGGTGGGGTACTAGGAGGGGACAATCGGTCAAACTCTATATCCCAGGAATAAAACAACAAAACAAAGAAAACAAAACAGCAGGGTGGTTTGGGTCGAGTCGTGAGGCAGAAAAATGACGTGATTCTGGTCGAGTTTGTTAGTTTAGAGACTATGGTGACACAGCTAAGGGGGGGGAGGGGGGGAGGGGGAGGGGAGGGGGGGGAGAGGGGGGGAGAGGTGAGGGAGGGAGGGAGGAAGAGAAGGAGGTTGAAAGGGAGGACAGGAAGGGAAGGGAAGAAGGAAGGAAGGAAATAAGGGAGGGAGGGAAGGAATGAGTGAGGAAAAGAGGAAGGGAAAGGAAGGGAAAGGAGAGAATGAAGGATGGAGAGAGAGACAGAGAACGGAAAGAAGGAATGAAAGAATGAAGAAAGGAGGGCTCTGAGGATAAGTCAGCCACGGCGGGTATTAAACGCGAAGGAGGGAAGAGGAAGGGAAGAGAGAGGAGATAGAAGGGTGAGAATAAACGTGGAGGAGGAGGAGGAGGATGAAAGGAGAAAGAGGAGGAAGAGCAGGAGGAAGAAGAGTAGGAGGAGGAGGTAACAAATGGAATGATGAGAGAGAGAGAGAGAGAGAGAGAGAGAGAGAGAGAGAGAGAGAGAGAGAGAGAGAGAGACCATCCCCCACAACACAACACATCTACAATTTCACTCTCTCTATCGACCTTCATTTGTTTTGATGTGACGTCACGAGGATAAACGCAAACCACGTTCCGTTTCCTTACAGGTTAATTAATGCACACCAAACCCAATACACTACGGCAACTTTTACACATCTTCCCGTATTTTCTGTTTTACATCTCACTTAAGGTCATAACCTCGATACTGTCAACACGTGGGAGTTATATTGTACCTGGTGATAAAGATGTTTGTTTATGACTGCCAGGTAATTCCTTTTCTTACCTGTGGACAAGTTTATTAAGTCATGTAAGTAAAAGTTACAGGTGATAGTGTACAGTGTGTGTGTGTGTGTGTGTGTGTGGGAAAACTTTACGTTGATTACATTGTGTGTGTGTGTGTGTGTGTGTGTGTGTGTGTGTGAGAGAGAGAGAGAGAGAGAGAGAGAGAGAGAGAGAGAGCCTACATGCCTTTGATGAACGTGAGCGTGTGAAAGAATGTTGGTATGAACGCCTGGGGAAAAGTGATGGAAGGGTAAAGGATGGGGAGGGAAGGGTGAGAGGGGGTGAGAGGGGTGAGAGGGTGAGAGGGGGTGAGGAACAGGTAAGACTAATACACAGGAGAGTGTGAAAGGCTTTCTAAGGAGAGCCGAAGAGGAGAGAGTTGCTGCTTTCACGAAGAGTGTGAAAGGGGGTGAGAGGGTGAGGCCGATGAAAGGGAAGGAGGGAGAGGAGAGGGAGAGAGAGAGAAAGCCACTATCATCAGTCTTTAAAACCTCTCTCTCTCTCTCTCATGTCAAGATCATATATAAGAGACCCGTCATAGTTCATAGAGACAGATAGACAGACATACAGACAAAGAGAGACAGACAGACAGAAAGACAAAAAGAACAAACAAAGCAAAGACAGAAAAAAAAAGACAGGTAGACAGACAGATAACAGAGAGAAAAGAAAAAAAAAGAAAGAAAGAAAGACAGACAGGCAGGCAGACAGACAGACAGACAGACAAATAGGCAGACAGAAAAATAAAAATACAGGTAGACAGAAAGACTAACGTTCAAATATATATTCAACACACACACACACACACACACACACACACACACACACACACACAACACAACACACACACACACACACACACACACACACACACACACACACACAAAGTTTCATAAAATATATCATTGATGGAAATTTAAAAGCTGTTTAACTTCACAATTTCTGGGAGGAGAGAGGAGGGAGGGAGGAAGGTGATGAAGGAGAGAGAGGGAGGGAGGGAGGTGATGAAGGAGGTAGGAGGAGGGAGGAGGAGGGAGGAAGGGAGGAGAGAGAGAGGGAAGGATAAAGGAGATGGAACAGATGGGAGAAGAGGTGAAGGAGAAGAAAGGAGAGTTAGGAAAGAGAGAGAGAGAGAGAGAGATATCACCTGAATAATCTCAAAATAACAAAACATACTGAAGCAATGGGAGGAGAAATTATTACCTAGAGAGATAATTTGGGAAAGTTTCTATAGGAGGGGGAGATAGGAAGAGAAAATTGACGGGAGATAATTTCTGGGGAGAATTTAAACGAGAACCAGTGAGAGAATTAGGAGAATTTTGAGGTGGGATAACTTTACGGGGAGAATATACGGAGGAAGAGTACAGGGGAGAAGAATTTAGAGGTGGGAATTTAGTAGGGAGTTATGCAATTCTGGGTGAGTGCAGCGGGTGTCGTAACTATCGGCTTCTGTTGGGTGACAAACGATGGTATTGCACCCCGGGTTGGGGGGAGGGGGAGGGGGGTAGGAGGGTGAGCTTGGGGAGGGAGGGACGCAGAGGGAGGGGATGAGCTTAGGTGGGAGGAACGGGGAAGGGAGAGAAGGAATGTGGGAGGGAGGGAGGAGGTAGGTGGGGGGTGGGGGAGGGAGGAGGATGAGAGGATCCTCCCCTCACTTAACCATTACAGATACAAAAAAAACTGTACCCAAAACTACAGGTACAGTACAAGTTCACGTATAAATTACAGGTACAGTAATTATCAGCAGGTAACTGTCTCATAAACACGATAAATTCTGGTTAAGTTTTTACAATGTATCGATTCATTCCAGTGTTTTCGTTCGCTTCGGTTTATATATAACGGTTCTTTCATTCGGATATATATATTTTTTAATTAACTTCGGTTAGTTAGTAGCTGTATCTTATCGTCGATCTGTTTCAGTACATTTCGGGTTCGTTTCAGTTCGTTGTTGTTCGTTCACCTTTGTCATTTCTGAAAGGACATTGGATACTTTGAATGGTGGTGGCGGTGGTAGACCTATGGAACAGTCTACCAGCACAAGCCATGGTGGTGGTGGTAGACCTATGGAACAGCCTAACAGCAAGCCATGGTGGTGGTGGTGGTATGGTGGTGGTGGTAGACCTATGGAACAGTCTACCAGCACAAGCCAGTGGTGGTGGTGAATGAACAGTCACCAGCAAGCCATGGTGGTGGTGGGTGGTAGACCTATGGAACAGTCTACCAGCACAAGCCATGGTGGTGGTGGTAGACCTATGGAACAGTCTACCAGCACAAGCCATGGTGGTGGTGGTGGTGGTAGTGACAACAGTGGTGGTAGACCTATGGAACAGTCTACCAGCAAGCCATGGTGGTGGTGGTAGACCATGAACATCATGCACGCATGGTGGTGGTGGTAGACCTATGGAACAGTCTACCAGCACAAGCCATGGTGGTGGTGGTGGTGGACCTATGGACAGTCTACCAGCACAAGCCATGGTGGTGGTGGTAGACCCAGGAACAGTCTACCAGCACAAGCCTGGTGGTGGTAGTGGTGGTGGTGGTAGACCCATGGAACAGTCTACAGCACAAGCCATGGTGGTGGTGTAACCCATGGAACAGTCTAACAGCACAAGCTGGTGGTGGTGGTGGTGGTGGATGGTGGCGGTGGTAGACCTATGGAACAGTCACCAGCCCATGGTGGTGGTGGTGGTGGTAGACCTATGGGTGGTGGTGGTGGGACCTATGAACAGTCTACCAGCACAAGCCATGGTGGTGTGGTGGTGGTGGTGGTGGTGGTGGTGGACCATGAACAGCTCACCAGCACAAGCCATGGTGGTGGTGGTGGTGGTGGTGGTGGTGGTAGACTATGGACAGCTCCACACAAGCCATGGTGGTGGTGGTGGTAGACCCAGCACAGGTCTACTGCACGCCGTGGTGGTGGTGGTACAGTAGACCTATGGAACAGTCTAACAGCATGCAAGCCATGGTGGTGGTGGTAACATGAAAGCCTAACAGCGCTCCATGGTAGTGGTGATAGACCCATGGGAACAGAACAGCAAGCCCTGAAAACATCAACAGTACTGGTCAAAATAGCCTCTAACAGGACCACCAAGAACAATGGAGGATTCAAAACAGGCTATCGCCCTCACTCTGGCCACCTCTAGATAAGGTGGCCACTAGGCAAATTAGGTACATTACTTAGATTACACCAATGCAATCCTAGATCACTAATACTCCCTTACACTTGGCCACCACATCACAGGCTGGCCACCAGCTCATAGCCTGGCCACCTCACTCACAGCCTGGCCACCCCACCTCACAGCCTGGCCACCCCACCCTCCAGCCTGGCCACCCCACCAAAAGCCTGGCCACACACCACCCACAGCCTGGCCACCACCAACAGCCTGGCCACCCCACCCACACAGCCTGGCCACCCCACCACAGCCTGGCCACCCCACCTCACAGCCTGGCCACCTCCCCACCCACAACCCAGCCACCCCACCCAACAGCCTGGCCACCACCTCACAGCCTGGCCACCTGCCTCACAGCCTGGCCACTTCACCACAGCCTGGCCACCACCACAGCCTGGCCACCCCACCCACACAGCCCCACACCCCACCCAACAGCCCACACCACCACAGCCCACACCACCCTGGCACCACACCTCACAGCCTGGCCACCCCACCACACCCACCCCACCCAACAGCCTGGCCACCCCACACCACACAGCCCACACCACCCACACCTCACCCCACCCCACACCTCACCCCACAGCCCACACCCCACCCAACAGCCCACACCCACCCCAACAGCCCACACCACCTCACAGCCCACACCACCTCACAGCCTGGCCACCTCACCTCACACCAACACCCCAATCTGCCAAACCGCCACCCCACCCCACAGCCTGGCCACCCCACCCAACAGCCTGGCCACCTCACCCACAGCCTGGCCACCCCACCACAGCCCAGCCACCCCACCCACAGCCCCACCCCACCTCACAGCCCCACCACCCAACAGCCCCACCCCACCTCACAGCTCACACCACCCACAGCCCACACCACCTCACAGCCCCACCCCACCTCACAGTCACACCACCACAGCCTGGCCACCCTGCCTCACAGCCTGGCCACCTCACCTAACAGCCTGGCCACCCGCCTCACAGCCTGGCCACCCCACCCAACAGCTGGCCACCCCATCTCACAGCCTCCACCCCATCTCACAGCCTGGCCACACCTGCCTCCCAGCACGTTCTACTCTGCAGTAAAACTCAAGATGGACGCAATTTCACATCTGGACTCAAATGTACCTCTACTCTCTACCTCTTCTTCTGCATTCTGTCTGTCAATCTTTCTGTCTCTATCTGTCTTCATATGCTTTTCTCTGTCTGTGTCACACCTAGACGGAAGACCGGCCTGTCTGTTTCGCTGTGAATTATGTAAATGGCGAGATAACGAATAAACAAGCGATAACGAATAAAATGCCGAGATAATGAATCAATAATGCAGATAACGAATAAATGCCGAGATAACGAATAAATGGAGAGATAACGAATAAAATGGCGATAACGAATAAAACACGAGATAACGAATAAAATGCCGAGATAACGAATAAATGGGATAATAAAATGCCAGATAACGAATAAATGCCGAGATAACGAATAAATGCGAGATAACGAATAAATGCGATAAAGATGACGATGTAGGATAGATTATTATTATGTTGTTTATGTCTATCTATCTATACTGTATATGTATGTATATGACAATTTATCTAACCTAACCTACTCTTTTCACACACACACACACACACACACACACACACACACAGTCTTAGGTATAAATAAGGTACATAAGCGCCCCCAGACATGATCCTGGGCCGTGCTGGTGAGAGGGGGGGATATCCTACACAAAAATAAATTATGAATGACGTGTGTGTGTGTGTGTGTGTGTGTGTGTGTTTCGTCGACTTCAAGCACTTGGTTCTTTAATATCTAATCTATCTATCTATCTATCTATCTATCAGGAGAAGTGATACGACGTACGTGAGTCGGGATTACAATGTCAGATTAATTCGTCAATTTAATTAACCAACGAGTAAATGGGTGACTCAAGCTCCAAAATTATTTCCAATCGGCAACCCTTCTGTAATATTTCCACCCCTGTAATATATCCACCCCCTGTGATATTTCCACACCCCATAATATATCCACCCCCTGTGACATTTTCACCCCCCCTGTGACATTTCCACCCCCTGTAATATATCCACCCACTGTAACCTCCTGTGATATTTCCACACACGACATCTCCACCCGTGATATCTCTACCCCCTGTGTGAACTTTTGCTCATGCTGTTTAAAGTTCCCACGGTCATGGTTTTATTCCCACGGTCATGGTTTTATTCCCACGGTCATGGTTTTATTCCCACGCTCACGGTTTTATTCCCACGATCAAATTTGCAGTTTTTATGGTAACATCCGTCTCCCTCCCTTGAGTCTGTGTCAATATTGTGTCCTAGAGGGGAGGAGGGAGGGAGGAGAGAGAGAGAGAGACTACCAAGTATAGGAGTAATGAGAGAGAAAAGCTCTCTCTCTCTCTCACCTCATCACTGCTCCACACACCACCGGGCCATCGGCTCCACACCACCAGACCGTCAGCTCCACACACCACCAGACCGTCAGCTCCACACCACCAGACCGTAGCTCCACACACCACCAGACCGTCGGCTCCACACACCACCAGACCGTCAGCTCCACACACCACCAGACCGTCAGCTCTCCACACACCACCAGACCGTCGGCTCCACACACCACCAGACCGTCAGCTCCCACACACCACCAGACCGTCAGCTCCACACCACCAGACCGTCAGCTCCACACCACCAGACCGTCAGCTCACACACCACCAGACCATCGGCTCCACACACCACCAGACTGTCGGCTCCACACACCACCAGACCGTCAGCTCCACACACCACCAGACTGTCAGCTCCACACACCACCAGACTGTCAGCTCCACACACCACCAGACCGTCAGCTCCACACACCACCAGGTACAACATAATTCATCACTCAGCTCCCCGCGGTATGCAAATGAGGTCTTGTTATAATTACTTTTTTTCATTTAAAAAGACAAAAAACTAATATATCACCTATGAGAGATATTACCTGGCGTTAATTACCACAAAACACCTTTAATTAATTACTATTAATTTTCATGTTAATTATCTCTTTGTAGTTGTTATTATTATGATTTATTGTTTATTTTATTAATTACTATTTTCTATTTACTTTCAATTCTCGTTTATTTCTTTTGTTTATCTTATTCAATTATTCCTTATAATAATTATTAATATTTTTAGTCTAAATTATTCCAAAAACTGAAATTATCTTCTGGTTAATATTATTCCTATCTTTATCAATATTCTTCACTATTATTAAATCTTTCTTTAATTTCTCTTTATATCCTTTTCTCTCC